>NW_024582556.1:1181169-1192549 GCF_018398535.1 Haplochromis burtoni | reverse complement strand
CAGGATAAAGACATGCTGTGGAAGAGAGACAGAGGTTAATAACAGATATGATTCAATGCAGAGAGGTCTGTTAATACATAGTGAGTGAGAAAGGTGACTGAAGAAATACTCAGTGCATCATGGGAATCCCCCGGCAGCCTACGTCTATTGCAGAATAACTAAGGGAGGATTCAGGGTCACCTGATCCAGCCCTAACTATATGCTTTCATGCATCACTCTGAGACCATTCTTCCTTCTCTCACCCCAACCAGTCGCAGCAGATGGCCGCCCCTCCCCGAGCCTGGTTCTGCTGGAGGTTTCTTCCTGTTAAAAGGGAGTTTTCCCTTCTCATTGTTGCCAAAGGCCTTGCTCATAGGGGGTCATATGATTGTTTGGGTTTATCTCTCTATGTGTTATTGTAGGGTTACCTTACAATATAAAGCGCTTTGAGGCGACTGTTGTTGTGATCTGGTGCTGTATAAATAAAACTGAATTGAATAGAATAGATAACATGTCTGACTTCCTGTTCTGGGTCAAAGTGCATATTGTACTGACAAAAATGCACAAGGCCCAGTAGTATTAGGTACAAGGCAGAACAATCAAAATGAAGCAAACTTGTAGTTTACATTTCACAGAAAGCCACAAATGCAAACCCTAAGGTGACATTAGTGATCATCACTGAACAGGCTTCTATCTTCTCCATTGCTATCTGGTCTAAAAGTCATAAAAATATCCAATATGTGTCACCATGTTTCAATAAAACCAGAGAAAACAGAAATGAGGTCAGGAGAGTCAGTGCGATTTATTCTCTTCGAACCTTTTATCACTGTAAGAAAAGAGTCCATGATAGTTATTGACATCAGTGGTAGACTTCAGGGGTTTCCAGCACACTTAACAGACCTAACTCACGAAAAGTCTCTGAGAGTGCAGCTAGTACAAACACTGAGAGATAAACACTTAGGGCAGAAGATAGATTAAGTACAACAAACAAACAAAGAAACTTGCTTTTACAGCACAAGCTTGGGGACATTTTGTTTTCACAGTCTATATCCTAAAAAACGTCTTTTTTCCTATAACACAGCGCAGTTTGCTGTTTAGTAAACTCTCATGCATAATGTGTGGCCAGTTTTTTACAGCTGTGTTTTAAACCTTTCAGAAACCCTTCATGAGCTAATCAAGGGAGTTTTGGGTAATCGGAAAACTGCAACTCCAGCCAGAAGACTGTTGTTACAATCCTGCAACACAACATTTATCAGCTATAAAAACTCCCCACTGCCAGAACACATCCTCCCATACCGAAGAAACAGTTTATCATCATCTTGCTCCATTTTCCTCGCTTTTATCTTTGCTTCAATTTGTTTTTACATTAATGACAGATTGAAAAAATCCATAGCTATTCCTAATGGTTTGTATTTTCTATTTCCATCCACACAGTCCTCACAAACTTGGGGCCTCTTTCTTTTCATCATTTTGTAACGTTTTCTGTGCATTTTGAGTCACACACCTGTGCTGAGCATCACATGTGGAATAGCTACATTAAAGTAGAAGGGACTTCCCCACAGACGGCTTCATTACTCATCTGACTGCTGAGCTGCACTGACGAACCCCACGTTCAGTGTTTAAATCTGCTTTTTACGCCTCCTTTATTTACTTCCTTTTTTTTACAGTCAGTGTTATTCTACTTTGTTGCACTTATTGCTGTTATGTATTCTGAATGCAGTGGAAGCTCTCTTATTAACAATGGGCTTCTGAACCAAACCAAAAGAGACCCACTGAACATATATTTGTTAATTCATTTTCAGGAACAGTGCAACATATTTTACAACACATTGCTGGAAAATCTAAAACAAACAACAACAAAAAAGACACAGGGCCCTGTTTCAGGAAGCCGGTTTGGAAAACTCAGAGTGAAAAACGACACTCACGGTTGAGTAACCCCGAACTGTCCAACTCGGAATATTCGGTTTCAGAAAGGCTGATAACAATTAGTTCAATCAACGCGGAGTCGCGCTAACCCCAAGTGAAGCGCGCGGACGAGGATACATAAAGCCCTGATAAGCGGAGCACAGATTAAGCGAGTCACCATGGAGACGGAGGGAAAGAAGGCGCGGTCAATGTATTTTACAGCGCTTGAGGCCGAAATTCTGATGGCAGCATATGCCGATAACATGCAAATTCCGCGGAAAAAAGTAAAGTTAGCCATAGCTGCAAAAGACAGGGAGCATGCATGGCAAAACATAGCCGACAGAGTCAATGCGTGAGTGTTAATTTAAACATTGATCTAGGGATTTCCACCCATTTAACACGTTATTTTATCATATGTTATTTTATCATATGTTATTTTATTTTATATTTCATACATTTTATTTTGTGATGTGATGTGAGCGCAGGTGCAACCCAACAGGCCCCAAACGTTCCTGGCAGCAAGTAAAAATGAAATATAAAAATATAGTCCAAACAGGTGAGGTGTAATTGTATTATGAGCCATAGTGCTTGGTCTGTTTGTCCTATGTAAATCAATTGCAGTTAGAGGCTACATTAATTTTCTTTCTGTAAGCACTTATTGAAATTATCTGAGCACATTACAAGTACATATTTGCTTACTCTGTATGCTCAAATGTGACCCGTTATAGCCAACAGAAAAAAAGCGGAGGCCCGAAAAACAGGTGGGGGTCCTCCACCACCACCACTCACAGAGGCTGAGCAGTTGGCCCTCAGCCAAAACAGTGGGCGCCCTGTGGCCGAAGGCATCTCTGCGGGGACATCCTCTGAGTCAATAACCCCGCAAGACACAAGTGCCTACATAGGGGGTAAATTCAAAATAATACATGATGTGCATACATCCTTTCTTCACAGTCACCTTTGCAGTGCTACTCATTCATTTGATAAACTCTTTACCATAATGGATTATTTTGTAGTGAAGTCATTTTCCTACTGATTTTGCCTTCCCTCAGTCTTGGTTGTCTTTGAGAGCATAATGACAATGAAGTGTAAGGTGATAGGTATGTTTGTTAATTGCCATTTGGTCCCTTGTAAGTTATAAGTGACCTGTATAAACCTCATATTCTATCAGTTGATGGTGGTGGTGTACTGCATCTGGTGCAGCCTCCTGTTGAGCCAGACCAACATGCAGTTGTGAGTAATACTCCACAGATTATATGAGTTTACAGTAGAACAGCAATGTTGTTTATTTCTTTACTACAGGAAAATAATGAAGAAACATTGACAGCTGTTACAGAGGAGGAAGCAACAGACACTTTATGAGGTTTACATCTTTTAATACTTTGTGTACAGGAAACACAGGTGACCAATAAAGCCAGTTGAACATAAAATCTGTTTATTCTTCTTTCAACATGTTGAGGTGATGGGTCAAAAGAAATGATTGTGACATATGGTGTCTCTGACTGCACTTCCATCTTGTATGTCCGTGGGAGGGTCAGGATGTTCATGGTTTGGATCACTGCTGATGTTTGGTTCAGAAGGACAGTGTTCTCCTCTAATTGTGGCAATGTTGTGAAGAATCACACATGCCACAATAATGTCACATGCCCTTTCTGGGGTGACCCTGAGTCTTTGCAGGCACTGGAACCGGGCCTTAAGCATTCCGATAGTCATTTCAATTCTGGCTCTTGTCCTGCAATTAGCCAGATTATATCGCTGCTGTGGGCCCGGTTCAGGGTCAGGGTAAGGGGTAAGCAAATAGGGTAAACATGGATACCCCCTATCACCAAGCAAGTAGCCAGTGAACTCTCCTAAGACAGAAGGATACACTTCAGTTCAAATGTCCCTGAAGCAATTGGTCTTTATATATTTTAAAGTATTCTCAACTCACCATGTCCAAATTTTGTGCTCAGTGTACATTCACGGAATATTTGTGAGTCATGGACAGAGCCTGGCCACTTGGCTTCCACATTTGTGATAATGTTGGCAGCATCATATATGATCTTCACAGTGCAGAGAACACAAATTAGCATCCATTACTATAATGAAATAATTTGTTAGTTTGAAATGCTACAGGGAACTATGTACCTGTACATTAATGCTGTGGAAAGACTTCCTGTTCACATAGTCTCCTTCATTTACTGAAGGAGCAATGATTGGAATGTGAGTGCCATCTATACAGCCAATCACGCCTGGGAACCCTGAAAATAAATGTAAAATTTAAGTAGTAGTCCAAGTATCACCACATCATAAATTAAGTTTTGTTCATCCTGCTACCTGCAATTTTGTGGAATCCCTCTTTGATAAATCTTGTGGGTCTATGACCGGGGAACACCACAAACGAGTACAGGAGACGTTTCAGTGCAACTGTAACATTCCTGACTGCCCGACAGACGGTAGCCTTGGAAACGTGCTCAGCGTCACCAATATTATACAGAAAGCTCCCGTTTGCAAAAAACCGAAGTGCGATACAAATAATATGTAATGAACTGAGAGCATGTCCGCGATGTCACATGCGTAATATATGGCCTGAGGATGTTAGTCAAATAACTTATAGATTGTGCTGAGAAACGGTAACGTTCACACAGAAACTCATCAGGAAATGATAAAATGTCCAAACGCGATCTGATCACTCTCTCCCGGCGGAGAGCTCTGCGGAGAATTTGGGCTTCACGATCTACCGGCTCTTCACGGAAGGGACACGCCATGTCTGACACTTCCTACTGTCAGGTTTCCGACAAAGGGGCGGGGTCAGTCAGGGTTAGTTGTGGTAAACCTGCTAGGGGGCAGGTTAGCTTCACGGCGTGTGTCGTCATAGTGACTCACTCAGGCTGCAGCTGAACTCGCTTTGTGAAACCGAAAAACCAGCGTTTTCGTTAACTCAGGGTATACTTACTCAGTTTTTCCACTAAACCGGCTTCCTGAAACAGGGCCCAGGACTACAATTTGGGAAAGGCTTAAAGTTTTGAACAAATCCACACTTGTTTTTGTTCTATATGGGAAAATTGGTGATAAAAACTTTACAAGATGTGCAGCGTGTAGTCTGTGCGCAGTGCAGAAGGCTGCAGTTTATTAAAATGTTGGGTGTTCGGATGTTTGAGTGACAACATTGTTCCACGAGATTTTCCGTAATAAGTATTAGTGATTAGAGTTTGCTCAGGCTCTAATCAAAAACTCACAAACACATGTTAGTCATTGTTTTTTGAATCAACACCCCCGAGTCA
This sequence comes from Haplochromis burtoni, assembly GCF_018398535.1. Taxonomy (NCBI): domain Eukaryota; kingdom Metazoa; phylum Chordata; class Actinopteri; order Cichliformes; family Cichlidae; genus Haplochromis; species Haplochromis burtoni. Next base: position 1,187,405 of record NW_024582556.1, on the reverse strand, counting down.
TTCTAACTACCAGAAATCTCGAAGCACAGGCCGAGGGGGCGGTGTGGCAGCAATTTTTCACACCAGCCTATTAATTAATGAAAGACCAAGACAGACTTTTAATTCATTTGAAAGCCTGATGCTTAACATTGTCCACCCCAGCTGTGAAACTCAGAAACCAGTCTTACTTGTTATCATCTATCGTCCACCTGGGCCTTACACAGAGTTTCTGTCTGATTTCTCAGACTTTATATCTAATTTAGTTCTGAGCTCAGATAAAATAATTATTGTGGGTGATTTTAACATCCATGTAGATGCTAAAAATGACAGCCTCAACATGGCATTTAATCTGTTATTAGACTCAATTGGTTTCTCTCAAAATGTAAAAGAACCCACCCACCACTTTAATCACACTCTAGATCTTGTTTTAACATATGGCATAGAAACTGAACATTTAACAGTGTTTCCTGAAAACCCTCTCCTGTCTGATCATTTCCTGATAACATTTACATTTACAATAATTGATTACACAGCGGTGGAGAGTAGACTTTATCAAAGTAGATGTCTTTCTGAAAGCGCTGTAACTAAGTTTAAGAATATAATCCACCCACTGTTATCATCTTCAATGCCCTGTACCAACACAGAGCAGAGCAGCTATCTGAACGCTACCCCAACAGAGGTCGATTATCTTGTTAATAATTTCACCTCCTCACTACGTACGACTCTGGATACTGTAGCTCCTGTGAAAACTAAGGTCTCTAATCAGAAGTACCTGACTCCGTGGTATAATTCTCAAACACGTAGCCTAAAGCAGATGACTCGTAATCTGGAGAGGAAATGGCGTGTCACAAATTTAGAGGATCATCATTTAGCCTGGAGAAATAGTTTGCTGCTTTATAAGAAAGCCCTCCGCAAAGCCAGAACATCTTACTATTCATCACTGATTGAAGAAAATAAGAACAACCCCAGGTTTCTCTTCAGCACTGTAGCCAGGCTGACAAACAGTCAGAGCTCTTTTGAGCCAACCATCCCTTTAACGTTAACTAGTAATGACTTCATGAACTTCTTCACAAATAAAATTTTTATCATTAGAGAAAAAATTACCAGTAATCATCCCACAGATGTAATATTATCTACAGCTACTCTTAGTACCATTGATGTTAAGTTAGACTCTTTTTCTCCAATTGATCTTTCTGAGTTAACTTCAATAATTACTTCCTCCAAACCATCAACGTGTCTTTTAGACCCCATTCCTACAAAACTGCTCAAAGAAGTCCTGCCATTAATTAATTCTTCGATCTTAAATATGATCAACCTATCTCTAATGATCGGCTATGTACCACAGGCCTTCAAGCTGGCTGTAGTTAAACCTTTACTCAAAAAGCCATCTCTAGACCCAGCAGTCTTAGCTAATTATAGGCCAATCTCCAACCTTCCTTTCATATCAAAAATCCTTGAAAGAGTAGTTGTCAAACAGCTAACAGATCATCTGCAGAGGAATGGTTTATTTGAAGAGTTTCAGTCAGGTTTCAGAGCTCATCACAGCACAGAAACAGCTTTAGTGAAGGTTACAAATGATCTTCTTATGGCCTCTGACAGTGGACTCATCTCTGTGCTTGTCCTGCTAGACCTCAGTGCAGCGTTCGATACTGTCGACCATAATATCCTATTAGAGCGATTAGAACATGCTGTAGGTATTACAGGTACTGCGCTGCAGTGGTTTGTATCATATCTATCTAATAGACTCCAGTTTGTGCATGTAAATGGAGAGTCCTCTTCACACACTGAGGTTAATTATGGAGTTCCACAGGGTTCAGTGCTAGGACCAATTCTGTTTACATTATACATGCTTCCCTTAGGCAGTATCATTAGAAGACATAGCATACATTTTCACTGCTATGCTGATGACACCCAGCTCTATCTGTCCATGAAGCCAGATGACACACACCAATTAGTTAAACTGCAGGAATGTCTTAAAGACATAAAGACCTGGATGGCCGCTAACTTTCTGCTTCTTAATTCAGATAAAACTGAGGTTATTGTACTCGGCCCTGAAAAGCTTAGAAATATGGTATCTAACCAGATTCTTACTCTGGATGGCATTACCTTGGCCTCCAGTAACGCTGTGAGGAACCTTGGAGTCATTTTTGACCAGGACATGTCCTTCAACGCACATATTAAACAAATATGTAAGACTGCTTTCTTCCATTTGCGCAACATCTCTAAAATTAGAAATATCCTGTCTCAGAGTGACGCTGAAAAACTAGTTCATGCATTTATTACTTCCAGGCTGGACTACTGTAATTCATTATTATCAGGATGTCCAAAAAACTCACTGAAAAGCCTTCAGCTAATCCAAAATGCTGCAGCAAGAGTACTGACAGGGACTAGAAAGAGAGAGCATATTTCTCCTGTTTTGGCTTCCCTTCATTGGCTTCCTGTTAAATCCAGAATTGAATTCAAAATCCTGCTCCTCACATACAAGGTCTTAAATAATCAGGCCCCATCTTATCTTAATGACCTTGTAGTACCATATCACCCTATTAGAGCACTTCGCTCTCGCTCTGCAGGCCTACTTGTTGTTCCTAGAGTATTTAAAAGTAGAATGGGAGGGAGAGCCTTCAGTTTTCAGGCCCCTCTTCTGTGGAACCAGCTTCCAGTTTGGATTCAGGAGACAGACACTATCTCTACTTTTAAGATTAGGCTTAAAACTTTCCTTTTTGCTAAAGCATATAGTTAGGGCTGGACCAGGTGACCCTGAATCCTCCCTTAGTTATGCTGCAATAGACGTAGGCTGCCGGGGGATTCCCATGATGCATTGAGTTTTTCCTTTCCAGTCACCTTTCTCACTCACTATGTGTTAATAGACCTCTCTGCATTGAATCATATCTGTTATTAACCTCTGTCTCTCTTCCACAGCATGTCTTTTATCCTGTCTTCCTTCTCTCACCCCAACCGGTCGCAGCAGATGGCCCCGCCCCTCCCTGAGCCTGGTTCTGCCGGAGGTTTCTTCCTGTTAAAAGGGAGTTTTTCCTTCCCACTGTTGCCAAAGTGCTTGCTCATAGGGGGTCATATGATTGTTGGGTTTTTCTCTGTATCTATGAAGCGCCTTGAGGCGACTTTTGTTGTGATTTGGCGCTATATAAATAAAATTGAATTGAATTGAATCGAATCGTCTGCTCAAGCCTGTGAGCTGTAACAGAAGTCACGTTATAAATATTTTAACATGAACAGAGGTGTGGACTCGAGTCACATGACTTGGACTCGAGTCAGACTCGAGTCATTAATTTTATGACTTTAGACTTGACTTGAAAAAATGTTCTAAGACTTGTGACTTGACTTGGACTTTTACACCAATGACTTGGGACTTGAATTGGACTTGAACCGGTTTACTTGAAAAGACTTGATATTTTACCCCAAATATAAAATTTAACATGCATATTATATAGAGATTGAAAATGTGACGTCATTCACGGGTAGAACCGCAAAGGATTCTGGGAACTCGTGGCAAGCGGTACTAGCGCACGCAGGCTTTCAATTAAAATCAGTTATACAGCGATAAAAAGAAACACAAAAATGTCAAGAAGCTGTTGTATTATTAACTGCAATAGCCGGTCGCATGACAGCCACGGGAAGCCGACGGGTAAAGAGATCGGTTGTTATCGGATTACGTCGTTGAAGAGAAATTGTTCGAGCCATGTTTCCGAAGTAACAAAGACGCGACGGATGGCCTGGATTGCAGCCATTCAAAGATCAAATATAACGTCCCAGAACCCTCCAGCTCACAGGTTAGTCTGCTCCAAGCATTTACACGAAGGTCAGTGTTTTTTAGTAGTTAATACGTCATTTTCATAACATAATTGGTGATATAGGTTACAAGCAAGTCTGGCGCTGAACAGAAATTGTCGCGCTATGCTCCTTTATTTATTGTGCATAAATAGTGAATTGTCCTGACACAATATTGCGTTTCGCTTCTGTTATTATGGTACATTGACAAAAACATATACTTTTATTCACAGGATAAAACAGGTTTTTTGTATCACTAATTGCCCAGTACGATTACAGCATACAGTATTATTGTCACTGCTACATTTCTGTGATGGGTACCAGAAATTATTTCCACTACTAATTAATTACCGTTGAGCTCAAAGGTCCTATTAATAAACGGTTAAGGAATGTGTATTTATGACGACGATTTGTGAGACTGGTAAACTTATGATACGTACGATGGTCTTTCGTTCTACACGGTGCATTTCAAGGTCCTGCACCCATCCGTCGGTAAACTGTACCTGGGCTTGTTGCAGTGACCTGAAGTTACTAAACTTCATGAGTGTATGCACTCACTCCAAGAACCGTATGATTATAAATATGCATATAAATATGCTACGATGAGATAGCTGACTTCATCTAACTAGCAAATGTTGTCCAGGCTACGTTGGTGATACAGTTTTTTTTAATGTGTATGATATTTTTGTCATGCGATTTTAAAGCCGGTCCTACAACCGCATCCAAGAATAACATGCAGCTTATCTCAGAACTGTCGGTGAAAATTATTCTTGGAGCTAGGTTTAATTGAGCTGCATTTTAAAGAGGTGCAATTTCACAATTTGTGTATATTTTCTAAGTTCACTATTTTGTCATGTGTTGAGAAAAACACAGATTTTAAAATTACATGGTCTAATATTTACATTTAGCATAACTGCAACATTATTTTTTCGTTTGTTTTTTTTAAAGACTCGAAAGGACTTGAAATTCAAAGTTTCAGACTTGTGACTTGACTCGGACTTTTACACCAGTGACTTGAGACTCGACTCTGACTTGCCTGACATTACTTGAGACTTGACTTGAGACTTGAGGATAAAGACTTGAGACTTACTTGAGACTTGCAAAACAATGACTTGGTCCCACCTCTGACATGAACAAACCAAATATGAAATGTAAACATTTTCTTACTCTGAAAATACTGAGGAAGTGTTTCTATTATGACCTCCATATGCAAAGACTGTGTGCCATTGAAAGTAGAGCTGAACAAAATCATGCCTTTCACTTTTAAAGTGAGTGAAACAAGTGAGGTGGGGCAGGCCAGGTCTCTCCTGCTGTCGCTGCAAACTGCACCTTTTTACTGCTGCACCTTGAAGTTTGTCGGCTCTTGGAGGCCCTCCACTGGCCTGGAGTCCCGAGCAGTTGTCCGCGGTTATAAGGTATTGTAGGAAAATTCGGTAGGTGTCGCTGCATTTCAGCTGTATTCAAAATGATCTAACATTTAAAAAAGAAACTGGCTGCATGCATGCAAACACTAGACATGTTCAGTACATGTACAAGCAGCTCACCCTCAGCAGTGAATAACGGTCACAGTTAAGGTCAAATAAAAAAAACAAAAACAAAGCAGCTGTAAATTCAGTTGGGATTTTCCGCACTGGCACAAACAAAGCAGGATAACGTGTATCATTTTCTTTTCTTAAACCTTGTGATTGATGTCGCTAAAGATAATAGTTGACAGCTTGACCTTTAAGTTGTAAAATCTTGTCTGTGAGTAATGCAAACTTCCGTGCGATGTCTTGGGTCTGGTGAAGCTTAAAACAAACACCTGAAATGTCCCACGTTTTTTTTCTTTTCCTTTCTTTCTTTTCCTGCTGTTTTCAGTCTGAATCGCTGCTACTGTCAACTCAGGCCCAATGCTCATATCAAAAAAAAACAGCAACAAAAAAACAGCAATGTTAACAGAAATAAACAGAATATCAGGAATATAAGTTCCATCTGAAGTAAAAGTGACTAACCCAGTATAAAATGCTTTCCATGTGATCATAAATCTTTTAAGAATACAAAAAAAGCAACAATCAAGTTTACCACAAGCACTTTTTATGGAATACTTGTGTTTATTACATGGAAGTATCGAAGCACATGAGGGAGAATAAAAATGAACATCCTGTCCCACAGCTTTAGAATGTGGTACAAACAGGTAATTTTTATTTGCAGTCAGTGACTTCAGGGAGTTACTGAAAACAAAGGATTTACATTCCAGTATTAAAACAGTCCTTGTACTGTAGTTAGTTTGTGTAGTTATGGTAGGTTGTTGAGTTATGTTTGAGCCTATGAAAATGAGGGAATAATAATAATTCCTACTAATGCAAAAGTTTTGTTAAACCCCTTAAATTAAAGCAGAAAGTCTGCACTTCTATCACATCCTGATTCATGGATTCATGGATTTAAAGTCCAGTGTGGTGGATTTTAAATGCTGTCATTGTCCACTTATTGGA
>NW_024582556.1:1157160-1158470 GCF_018398535.1 Haplochromis burtoni | reverse complement strand
GTGCGAGTCACTGAGACTGCCCTTGCTAGCAAGAAGTTCTGTGTGTTTCTCTTCTCTGAGTCTTTACTGAAGAAGTGTTTTAGAACATTTTCCCTCACAACGTGAAAACTACTTTCCTGGACAGTTTCCCTACATTCTCCCTATAAGTTTTGCGTGCTGTGTTTAGAGGTCCAAAGCCTCACCCGTGAGTTTTTGTAACTTTTTTTTGTAACCGTTTATGGACTATGGAAATTTTTTTAATATGGTACATTAGTTTCATACCGATAATTGCTTGCGCTGAATTCATTCCAAATTCGCTACCAAGACTATGCGACTGACAGTGTTGGGAAGTAACGGAATACATGTACTGCCGTTACGTATTTAAAATACAAAATATGAGTAACTGTATTCCGTTACAGTTACCGTTTAAAAAGGTGGTATTTAGAATACAGTTACTTTGTTGAAATAAATGGATTACACGGCGGTACTTTCCTGTTTCATATTGTTGCGGGTCAGGACTGTTTGGGTTTTGTTTGACAGCTGTTCTGTTGTTCCAGGAGGCAGCGTTACGGTTGCCATGGTTACAGGGTGACGCTCTCTCTGCGTGTTTCCTGGGTGAGAGAGCGCCTTGTTGTTGTTGTGCTAAGCTGATAGGGAGAATGCTACAGGTATAGCTCTAAAGAACGTAGCCTCATGGGCAGTGTAGTCCGTGCTGCAGGGAGAATGGACTGCCATACCCGTTATGTGTTTGTGAGCGTGAGGAGGGAGAAAAAGGAAAAGTACGAGCTGTCATTGAGCAGAAACTGGAGCTGGAAGCATGTAAATATAATAATAACCACTGCAGCCAAGAAGAGTGTCTGACGAGCCCAGTTGTAAGTACGCTATTAAGACTCGACTGTACACTGTGTTCGTGTTTTCCTCCGAAACAATAAGTTCCGTTGGAGCAGCCTTTCAACGCCTCTCTCTGTCTCTGGTTAACAAAGTTGACCCAGACAACAAAGTAAAGCTAGTTTTCAGCTACAAGCCCGACACGAACCCGATGTATTAGCCAGAGGTCCCTTTACTACGGTTCGGAGCCGCGGACCGTCAGTAACAGTAATAAATCACAGCAATAGTACATTCACGTAGTTGTAAACAGCATATATTAAGTAATTCAAAGTATTCAGAATATGTTACTCTCATCGAGTAACGTAACGGAATACGTTACAAAATACATTTTGGGGCATGTAATCTGTAATCTGTAATGGAATACATTTTAAAAGTAACCTTCCCAACACTGGCGACTGAACACAATTCTTAGCAAGAATTTGTGCCTTTGTGTCAAGTTTGAA
>NW_024582556.1:1154902-1156317 GCF_018398535.1 Haplochromis burtoni | reverse complement strand
GCAACATTGTGATATGTTGTGTGTGTGTGTGTGTGTGTGTGTGTGTGTGTGTGTGTGTGTGTGTGTGTGTGTGTGTGTGTGTGTGTGTGTGTGTGATTCTTCTTAATTTTTCTTATTTGTTGTTCTTAAACAACAGTTCTCCTTATTTCTGAGTATGTAATTGTCTGCTTTTTCACTCATTTTTAGTCAGCCCTTGTGCCTAACCATTATCAGAGCAATGTTTTGTCATTTGCTGAGTCCCTTATCACTGACCTTTGAATCGTTCAAGCATTAATCTATGAAAATACCAAAGAAAACAGGCATAAAATAGTGCTTGGGCAATGAAAAGGCTGGTTATAAGCTAACAGTATGCTAGCTGCACAGCTGGCTAGTCCTTCATAGGGATCACACCAACACACAGAGACAAGCAACCGCTGTCAGTCATATATCAAGAGTTCCCTCTCATAAACAGTATAACTAAATTCTTGCATAACAGTTTACGTCATGTGTCACAGTTCAATAAAGTTACGTTCACTTCAAAGAAGGTTTCATTAACACCAGTAAGCAACAGCTAACAGCAGCAAAAGCAGCTGCAGTTACTGACGGTTCAACATGTCCTCAACATTTCATCTCAGTATGGCTGTCATTGATCAGAAACAGTGTGGGATCATCTTGACAGAGACGAGAACAAAAGGCAGCCAAGATCCAAAGGAGAATGTTGAGTGTTCTTCAGGAAGACTAGAGACTTCTTACAGAAATGACAACAAAGCTTGTTTACGAGAGTTCAAGCTGTGGGGAATAGAGAATAAATGTGGTCAATTGATCAAATATTGACTTTTAAGCTTGTTAGATTTGTATAAACTCTGTTTTTGCCTTATGTACTGTATTTTCATGTTTGTTTGTGCATGTGTCAATGAATCAGGCATAGTAACAATCCATTATTTACACATCAAACAGAACCAGAGTTGCATAGTGATAAACTGGTCCAGTGCAGCTCTCTTTTCACTCCGTTTATTCTTGGTAACTTTTGAGGGAATATCCTCTTAGAAATGATAATATCCAACTATGTGTTATTATTATTACAAATTAATTGTCTCTGTCTAAACAGGTAGTATTTTTAAAATAATAAAATCTACTGCCTGAAAACGATGTCATGTGAGTAGTGAAAGTGGATGAAAACAATAAGGTTACTAACAGGAAAAAACACCAAAGCAGAAGCAGAAGTGTATCTAGAACAGTCAAGGTGAGACAGTGCTAAAGTTCATGATTACACAAATGCAGTGTCATGTGCACATACTTGCATAATGTACGGTGGGGCAAAAAAGTATTTAGTCAGCCACCGATTGTGCAAGTTCCCCCACTTAAAATGATGACAGAGGTCAGTAATTTGCCCCAGAGGTACACTTCAACTGTGAGAGACAGAATGTGAAAAAAAA
>NW_024582556.1:1151622-1153583 GCF_018398535.1 Haplochromis burtoni | reverse complement strand
TTTTTTTTTCACATTCTGTCTCTCACAGTTGAAGTGTACCTCTGGTGCAAATTACTGACCTCTGTCATCATTTTAGGAGGGGGAACTTGCACAATCGGTGGCTGACTAAATACTTTCTTGCCCCACTGTAGCTATTTTCCATTTTCCTATCAAAATATAAAGGAATGAGAAGTGGTTAGAAAATTCTGGTGAATTTTTTCCAAAGGTACGACTGACGTTTTAACTTGTTGTGACATGTAACAGCGGCATAACATGACAAGTTTCAGCTCTCACATCCCATTTTTTGAATGGAGACATGGTTTTGTTTTTGACCACAAACAATGGTTCCTAAGATACTCTCAAGTGAACTACAACTTTAAAAAAAAAGTCACAATATAGAAAAGAGAATATCTATTTCTTTAAGCATATTAAAAACTTTAAATGACCTGGGACACTCTTAAAATAAAGGACTGCACTGATCAACTCATGTATGTCTATAAGTGCTGTATTCAGTACTGGTAGTGTATTGGTTTTGCATTAGTTAGATCCCATGTGTTGTTAATTGTATGTGTAGCAGAATAAAGACAGTACTGCCGAGTCTGGTTATGTGCTCATATGATTGACAGTGTGACTGAGCTTTGTGACTTGAGACTTTGTGGCCTGACCGAACCAACGCCATGTTTTCAGTCATCGTGATGATGCTACGTCCATTATTTGGGTGACGCTTCAGTGCAGATTATATTGTCTTACTGAACCGTTGCATGTGTTGCTGAGAAATTAAATGTTTCTCAGAGGATGATCACTAGTGTCTTCGGTCAAGTTTTACCTCTGGGAAAAGATCAAGTTAATGGATGTAAATGTTGCTTTATGGCAGTTGAAGTGTACACGTGCTCCCACCTGTTCTTCCTCCATGTACTGCTCATCCCTCTCTTGTTGTTTAAGAAATAGGAGTTTCTCAGCTTTTATTTACATTTGAGTAAAAAGTGTCATGTCCAGAATTATTAATACCCTTCACAAACTGTCACTGTCTCTGAGAAAGTTCTATACCATTCCAAATAGTCCAAGCTGTTCTAAAACATCCTAATTACTTGGATTAACAGCTGTTTTAATCAACTCAACAGGTGAACAGCATCTCTCTGCAGTTGGTTTGTGGACAGCAGAGATGGGCAGTAACGCGTTACTGTAATCTGATTACCTTTTTCAAGTAACGAGTAAAGTAAGGGATTACTATTGCAAAAAAGGTAATTAGATTACTGTTACTTTCCCGTAAGCATGCTGCGTTACTGCGTTACTAAACCATGATTTTGTTCGTGAGCGTGTCTCACGACAAGGACGTAAGCGTGTACGCGTTCGTGGCAACAGTTGTGTGCCGATGCTACTTCCGGTGCGGAAACTCCTGTGGGGAGCTTTGTTTCCGGTGTCCTATTCACGCCCTGTTTACGGTCCAAAACAAGTTAAGCAAATGAATGAATCAAGCGGCGATTTACATTTCTATAGATGTCTTGGGCATTTACCCAATATATCTGTAAATGATGTTCATCGACTTGTCGATATTTTTTCCCCGCGCCTCAGAGCAAAAGAGAAAAGGGATTCAAATGTTATATTTCTCAGTATCTGTAAACAGCGGTCCCTCGTTTATCGCGGGTGTTATGTTCTAAAAATAACCAGCGATAGGTGAAATCAAGTAGCCAATTTTATTTTTTGACGGTGCAAAACGTTTCGTGGACATCGTGGACATACAGTACTGCACTTCAGAGTCACACTGCTAGCATCGATGCAGCGATTCTGTACTGTACAGGAGAGACGTCACGGAGGAGATCGTCTGCAGCGATCAGGACGCAGGACACAATGTGACGTAAAAAAATAACTTGCACTAAAAATGCGAAACAGCGAGGTGAAAGGTGAACCGCGTTATAGCGAAGGACCTGTAATTTTGAAGGTAAGTCACAACATACCCTTCGTAAATACTAATGTATAAGAAC
>NW_024582556.1:1149429-1151261 GCF_018398535.1 Haplochromis burtoni | reverse complement strand
TTTATGACACAACAGTGGTGAGTGTTCCCACCTTCTGCTCTTTGTAACTTAACGTGATCTTTCAGTTTTCGATTTGGACATGATTTTGGAGTATATCTTCGCAGTAGCGAACTGGAAATGTACAACCCTACATCCGGTCTCAAAACAGGAAGTTAGCATTTTCTCGTGCATAGGGTCTGTTGCTACCCGATCGGTGCCGGAAACCCAATCAGTACCCTGCATGCGCAAATCTTACGTCACTTCCTCTCTTTGCCAACATTGCGACATTCAATATATTTGAATGGCATTTAAACAATGGATAATCCATATACAAACAAATTCATACTTTTCTGCTCAACAGCGAGTGTCCCCTGATTGAACAACAGCGCCGTAAAATAAGAAGAATGGCGCCTAATTACAGAGTTAATAATACAGACTTATTCTGTCTATTATGTTAATAAGTCACGTGAAGATTCATCAGCCAGATGAATTATTTACTGACAATTGACAGTGATAGTGGACATCATCATCCATCAATCCATCACTTCCAATCAATCCTCTCCACACAGACAAGCATAAACACACTCGACTATCACTAAATCAAATTTAACACACGTTTGTAATGATGCTAATTCAGTTTACAATAGGGTTCATTCGCTTGGTCAGCAGGTGGCAGTATCCTCGTACACTGGGGAGTAAACTGCCATTAAACGAACAGAAGAAGAAGAAAACATCTGCACATGCGCGGTACGGATCGGGTAGACCTGATTTGTACGGTCCGACTTTGCACATGCGCAGTAAGGATCGGGTGTCATGGTCGGCTGTGTGGCAGGCAGGCAGGAGTGGTGGACCCAAAATGCAGGATTCTCAGGACACGAGGTTTAGACAGAAAATGCAGCTTGCTGGAATTGCTGGAGCAGAACATCAAGATAAAATAAAACTCACAAAAGCAAACAAAACTCTAAACAGAGATGCAGGAGGGCTGGAAATCCTGAACACGCAGCAAGTGAGGGTGAACAGACGTTAACGATGCGACACCGAGTAGGGGAAGACACAGACACTAAATACAAGAGGTGAACGGAGCAAAGAGGAAACAGCTGGGAGACACGGCTGACGCTGATTACACTGACGAGACAGGGAGAGCACAAAGCTGAACGCACTGACAAAGGACACAGACCTACAAAATAAGACAGGAAGCACACGCCAGAAAGAGACAGACTCGTAAACAGGCATAATGACGTAATGGACAAACAGAGGGACATACGGGCAGAGAAGACTAAGCACAGGCAACCTAAACCAAACATAAGGGCAAGATAGCAAAACCTAAACCAGACATAATCATCATCGTCATCAGATAACTAAAGAATCAGAATATAATTGTAATCAAAACAGTATCACCAGAGAATAACCAATCCATAATGCAAAAATAAACCAAAACATAAGAAACTCAAAATGCTGGGTCGACCCGACCCAGGACCGTGACATCGGGAGTCCTGATACGTAACTATCTTTTTCTTTTTTGTCTACATTATATTGAAATGTTTCATTATTGGAAACATTTTAAGAAATACTTATTATTCTTAACATCTTAACAGATACTCTGACCCGTAACGATCGTAAAACGCTTTGACCGGAAGTAGACACCTTTCGCGCATGCGGCACACCTAAACCAGGGCAAACATCTGCCTGCTATACAGGTGAAAATAGAGCAACAGAACCGCTGAGTCTTTGATTTTATCTATTTTCCGCTGTGTTTCACTTGCATTTATTTGAAAGACTGAGTGTAAACACAAAAAAATATTTTATTTTATGTGCTGGAATGTGCAGAAAATAGGTTTAAATGTTAAACAAAT
>NW_024582556.1:1139685-1149042 GCF_018398535.1 Haplochromis burtoni | reverse complement strand
GACCTCTGGCTGCACATTGTGGCTGTTTACAAGTCAGGAAAGAGCTACAAGGCCATGTTTTCAAGTTCCAGTGGTTACAATGGAAAGTATTATTTAAAAAAACAAGATGTTCTGCACTGTGGAAAATCTTAGAGGACGTGGTCAGAAGCCAAAAGTAACACCTGTGCTGGCCAGGAGGATAGTGAGAGAGGTGAAAAAGAATCCAAGGATAACCACCAAGGCCATCCTGGTGAATCTGGGCTCTGCTGGTGGCAATTCCTCAAGGCAGACAGTCCAACAGATACTGCACACTGCTGGGTTTCATGGATGCAGACCAAGGAGGACACCACTTCTCCAGATAAGGCACACAAAAACTTGCTTGGCCTTTGCAAATGCTCATCTGGATAAAGAAGAAGACTTCTGGTCAGATGAAATGAAAACGGAATTGTTTGGTCACGATGATGTTTCCTTCATTTGGGGTAAAAAATAAGAAAGAGAAGCCTTCAACCCAAAGAACACCATCCCCACTGTCAAACGTGGTGGGAACCTAATGGGGGTCATTTTTCAGCCAATGGACCAGGTGACCTAATCACAGTAAATGACCACATACCCAATGAGTGGTGTGACTACAATAACCTAACTCTCAACACCAGGAAAACCAAGGAAGTGCTCATGGACTTCAGCAAGATAAAAACTGCACCCTGGACTCCAATGCCAGCACTAGATATTCCTCAATAGCAAGGGCAATCATAAAAGACCGCCTCCATCCTAACCACCATCTACTCAACACCCTGCCCTCTGGAAAAAGGTTCAGATCCATTAGTTGCAAAACCAACAGACTAAAGAACAGCTTCTTCCCGGAACATAAATACAAACTGAGAGTTTCTTACAATTATTCTGTTGATGCCACTTGCTATTTATTATTATTATTACTATTTGTGTGTGTGTGTGCATTTGTGAGTTTCCTTTTGTTTCCGTACAATATTCTGCTCCTCCTGTGCAATATTTCGGCAGATGTGCAATCCATCCATCTTCTTCCGCTTTATCCGGGGCCGGGTCACAGAGGCAGCAGCCTAAGCAGAACAGCCCAGATCTCCCTCTCCCCAGCCACGTCCTCTAGCTTATCCAGGGAAACACCAAGAGATGTGCAGTCTCCATCCTTTAATCTCCATAGCCCTTCCACCCTTATTTATTATTAACAATATTTTATTATGAGGTCTACATCGTGTACATAGTGTTCCTACGTCGTCTGTTCTTCTTCTTTCTTGTTTTCTTTACTTTCACAACTTTGTGGTCTTGCTTCCAAATTTCAGTGTGCAGACCAAGCATTTGATTGATGTAATAGCCAATAAAGGCATTTCTATTGATTATTGAGAAGGGATTCGCAACTTTACACAAATTTGGTTTTGGAAACTCTTTCATAAACTGGATAAGAATATTATACAATTCCCCAACGGATATTTCCATTTAGATGGAAAAAGCTACAACGCCTGCTTGATGTATTACAAGAGTAGCACAGATCCAGGACTAAATGAAGATGACAGAAAAAGGCTGGAGAGTGAAATGAAGTACAGACTTGGTTATAGTCTCTGTTGCTACAGTCCTGATGTTGTACCAGAGAGAGGTGCTTACATTTTTCATATTTTTACAAAATTGTTATTCTAAATTTTGTCCTTACAAATTCAATCAAGGGGAAAACAACACACTCTGATCTGTGCTTGTCTGCTCCTGTAGGAGAGGCTGTGTTAGACTGCATAAAGCAGAGTCAGACAGTGGTTCTGGTCCCCTGCTCAGAAGATTCTGGTTCAGGAGTCGACCTGCTGAAAAGTATCCAAGCATCCCTCAAGAAGTTGCAGACTCACGTGGTTTTGATTAAAACTGAGACAGCCGGAGTCTTGAGCACAAGTTCATCTTTAGAGGCCTTACAACTCTGCAAAGCTGCAGACTGTGTCACCTGGAAGGGAAAAAGCTCGATGCTGCCCTCTTCTGCCTTCTGGAAGCTGCTACGTTATTACCTACCTGCCCCACAGAGAGCACCCAGAGCTTTAATATGACTATACAGTATATACTATACAGTATTTAGGATGTATTTCCTCCACTGAATACACACACATGTAAAGGAAGCTCTTAAAACATGTGTTTATCCTATTTGGTCTTTCATCAAGTCAGCAAAGAGGCACAGAGAAGACGATCAGACAGAAACTAGGGAGGATCAGAAAGACTAACACAACATCCCAGTGTACTTCAGACCCAGCCACACAAAAACTGGTTCATCCCAAAGACAGAACTCCTAAACACAAACTTAACAATGTGGTGTATGCTGTACAGTGTAGCGAGGAATGCCCAGACCCTCTACATTGGAGAGACCAAACACCACTTCATAAAGCGCATGGCACAACATAGAAGAGCCACCTCCACAGGACAAGACTCAGCAGTCCATCTGCATCTAGGACAAAGACACTCCTTCGAGGACACCAATGTTCACATTTAGAACAGAGAAGACAGATGGTTTAAAAGAGGAGTGAAGAAGCCATCTATGTCCACTGTGAGCATGACAATCTATGAACAGAGGCGGTGGCTTACAACACCAACTGTCTGCCATCTATAATCCAGTTTTGAGATCCCTTCCCAGACGCCTTAACGACCCACTCACATCCTGGGCCATTGACCTCAGGAAAATCATGATAGGGTGGGGCTAGGTTTCACAATGAGCTCACCCGAAACCTGGCTGATTGTGACCCACACCCGTTTTCACACCTTGGCTCATGTGATTGGGTAGAGGATCATCAGGGGGTCCATGTCCCTCTTGGGGGTACTCCCATGGTTTAAATCTGGGACTCTCCACCATTTGACCCTAGAACTGAAGAAGCTTCTCGGATGAGAGGTGAAACGTCTTCAAGCAACTTAAAGAAGTCCAGACGCTTTTCTTTCCAAGCTCCTTAGACTGCAAGCTGGAGAGGAAGCAGCATCTCACTAATCCAGAAGATCTTCATTTAGTCTGGATAAAAGCATAACATTTTAACTATTAGAGGAAATATTTATTTATAACTATCACACAAATGTATCATTATATACAGACACTTTTATTGCTACTGATATATTTATTTATATATATTTTTTGTCATGTTCTGTATAATATTGTACTTTTCTGTTAATAGTGTTATTTTGTATTTCCTTATGCTGATGGGTTTGTTTATTGTGTTATCTTCTGATATCTGGTATTGGTTCTTTTTTTTCCTTATTTGTGCCTCAAGTTTTTAGTTTGATTATACAGTTATGTTCAAAATAATAGAAGTGTGTTTTAAAATGTGAGTAAAGCTCAAAATCATCATAAACACGTATGCCAGCCAGGATGATTTGACAACCTTTCACAATTCCTCTGAATTTCTTGGTTTTGCCTCAGAAACAGCATTTTTGATGTCACCCAACAAGTTTTCTATTAGATTAAGGTGTGGGGATTGGGCTGGCCACTCCATAAGCTTCATTTTGTTGGCAGCATGACCTTATCAATTATTTTGATATAAGCAAATTGATCCATGATCCCTGGTGTGCGATAAATAGTTCCGACACCATAGTAAGAGAAACATCTCCATATCATGATGCTTGAACTACCATGCTTCACCATATCATGATGCTTGAACTACCATGCTTCACCGTCTTGAGAGTGTACTGTGGCTTGAATTCAGTGTTTGGAGGTCATCTAACAAACTGTCTGCGGTCCTTGGACCCAAAAAGAACAATCTTACTTTCATCAGTCCACAAAATGTTTCTCCATTTCTCTTTAGGCCAGTCGATATGTTCTTTGACAAATTGTATCGTCTTTAGCGCATGTCTTTTTTTTTTTTAGTAGCGTGACTTTGCGGGGGCTTCTTCCTGATAGATTAGCCTCACACAAGCATCTTCTAATTGTCACAGTACTCACAGGTAACTTCAGACTGCCTCTGATCTCCCTGGATGTGGTTATTGGCTGAGTCTTTGCCATGCTGGCTATTGTTCAATCCATTCGAATGGTAGTCTCTCTGGTTTGGCTTTCCATTTTAAAGCATTGGAGATCATTTTAGCTGAGCAGCCCATGATTTTCTGCACTTCTTGATATGTTTCCCCCTATTGAATCAACGTTTTGATTAAAGCAGGCTGTTCTTCTGAATAATGAATTACCTCACAGATTGGACTCCATATTCTCCGCTTGTACTTTGTTGTTGTCTCTCTAAGCCTTCTGGTTCTGTATCCATATGTTTAATGATTTCTGGAGACACAGGATTCCCAGACTTTCATTTACATATTCTCTGGTTTTCTGGACTTTGTAACTTGACCCAGTATTTCATATTAAACCTTTGCGTTTGCGATGGCAGAAATGAAGCGTTCGAGAGATCAAATCATTTGGAACAGCTGTTTTGGAAAAAGATTTGATCTTTTGGAGAATTTGGAACACATTACTACAGCGACATCTGGTGGCCAAATAAATGTGATTTTAAATTATTGCACTGAATAAATGTGAATGTTTTCATGTGTCTTTTTCTTTTTGTCTGTCACCTATTCTGTTGGTTTATAGTATTATTTGTATGGAAGGATATATTGTTTGAACCAGTCAGTAATTGTAGGTTGTGCTTCTGCACATAAAGACATCAATCAATATTTATAGGGTGTGTTTTTATGCATGTTTAATTATTTTTATTAAGAAAAACAACGTGTTCAACAGTACTGAGACAATTTTGTCTTTTGCACAAAATCTCCTGCTTTGAATGATATTCTCTCTTGGGAGACTGATGTGGTTGAAGTGGAAAGATTAGCTAGCTGGAATAGATGAGGGAATATGGTGGCATGTTGGTCCAGTAATCTAGAGGGTCATCTCCTCTTGGTACATATAGGGCTTAGAGAGTGTTGAACCTCAGCAGTACCATTATCTATGACACCCTATTCATGGTTGGTTCACCTACCCTGCTGTCAAAAACATCGCAGAGCTTGTACTGTAGTGGCTGACAATTTTAGGATGTGCGCATCTTTCGTGAGGGTTGAGATGGATAAGCCCTTTTTGATGTCTTCAAGGCAGGCTGTGGCTTGGGCTACCATTATTTGCCTCCTGACATGATGTCACCCTGTCAATGATCCCACTTTACCTGTCGGTAGACATCACTCCTCGATCACGATTCTGAATGGATTACTCCACAAACACAAGCCACAGCTTTTCTGTCACTGCAACTTATCATTGATCATGTTCTTCATTTAATTCTTAAATTAAATGTCTGGCCACAAATGAAGACAAGTCATTTTAATTCTCCCCAAAGATACTGAGGCTGAGCTTGAGGGCCACCTAGAGGCTGTGGAGGCTCAATGTATCTACAAATTCACCACCCAACAAAATATGGGTCTTAGTAATGTGGAACCGGGTGAGCATAGGCAATGCGTCTGCATCAGAAGACAGAGGAGCTGAGTCCCACAAAAGAAGTCAAAGGAACACTGCTTCATACAACATTGGAGAATTTTATTCACATTACTTTTGTAAAGTGGATATTTGATAATATAAAAAGCATAAGATACACTATGTTTAATTCAAGGTTCCATCAGTTTTTCCCTAATGAAATGAATTTAAACAAGCACCTGTTTGGAAAAATCTGGATGTGAAACCATGTTTAGGACCAAAATACATCGTGACCTCCTGACCCAGTATGAACCTTCCAGATCCCTCAGGTCATCTGGATCCGGTCTTTTATCAGTTCCCAGAGTCAGAACCAGACACGGAGAAGCTGCATTCAGCTTTTATGCTCCTTATATCTGGAACAAACTCCCAGAAAGCCTCAGATCAGCTGAAACACTCAGTTTATTTAAATCCAGGTTGAAGACTCACCTATTCTCAGCTGCATTTGAATAAAGCACCAAATCCACACTTTTAAGCTTAAATTTCAAAACTTACACTAACTACTGATTTATCTATGTTCTGATTTTATCTGTTTTGATTTTATATACTGTTTTGTTTGTTTGTTAAGCTTAAATTTCAAAACTTACATTAACTACTGATTTTATCTACTGTTCTGATTTTATCTGTTTTGATTTTATATACTGTTTTGTTTGTTTGTTTGTTTGTTAAGTGGGTTTAGAGCTCTGGGTAGCTCCCCAGCTGGGTCTAGACTGGGTCTAGAGAGTATTTTAAATTCAGGGAATTTAAAATAGAAAGTAGCTCGTCCACAGAAGGACTGGTAGCTCCCCTTACGATAAGGGTTCAGATCGCGCGAACAGGTGTGAAATGTGTGTGTTTAGTTAGTTTGTTTGTTTGCTTGTTTTAATCAATTTTAAATCATGCTTTTTATTTGTTTTTGTTTCTAATGTCTCTGTAAAGCACTTTGAATCACCTTGTTGTTGAATTGTGCTATACAAATAAATTTGCCTTGCCTTGCCTTCATGACCATTGTCTCTCTCTCATTTAAGAAAAATCCCGCAAACCTGTTAACATCAACTAGGCATGTTTTGTTGTCTTATTGTTAGAAAGTAAATCATGAAAGTGGTTCTCAGAAGAGGAAGGAGAGCAGAGAGAGGATGAGTTTGCTGTCAGGACTTTGGATCTGAGCAATGCTGTCATTGACTTTGCTGTGAGCAAGGCTTGAAAGACGAAGTTCTGATGGGTGAGTTGTTTGCCTTTGTGTCTATGTGAAGGACTGAAACATTGCTACCAATTTATGTTAAAAATAATATGTTGCAATACATGTGTGAGTGCGTGCTACATCTAGAAGCTGGTCCACTGGAAAAGCTCATTGAGCGAGCAATTCTTTAAATGAGTGTGATTATTTGTCATGATGACCTCATCCAGTCTGCGAAGACCTGTTGTTCTCTCTTTTTTTCTGTGCTTGTAGAGATCACAGTTGTCTTTGTGTTACTTCAGCAAAGCTAAATCTCTTTGGGGGATTTTGGTAGTTTAGTTAAAAAATATGATGTGGGATTAGAGCATAATCTTGGATATGTGTGTCCACTCACCTCACCTCCAGTGTTGGTCAAGTTACTTGAAAAAAGTAATCAGTAACTAATTACTGATTACTTCCCCAAAAAAGTAATCCCGTTACTTTACTGATTACTTATTTTCAAAAGTAATTAATTACTTAGTTACTTTTTAAAAACACGATTTACAACCTGAAGAGGTGATAAGCGATAGATCTTTCAGCCCAATTCTACTTTTTCTCATAATCCATCATACAAAATGTAATCAAATGGAAAAGTCTCTTTTTAAAACTTGTTTTATTAGTTTTAATCTTTTAACTTTATGCATCAAGCAAAAATTTAATTATATGCAACATTCTCTGACTGGAAGAAATTTGTTTAACATTTAAACCTATTTTCTGCACATTCCAGCACATAAAATATTTTTTTGTGTTTACACTCACTCTTTCAAATAGATGCAAGTAAAACACAGCAGAAAATAAATAAAGTCAAAGACTAGCGGTCCTGTTGCTCTATTTTCACCTGTAAAGCAGGAGTGGGTAGGCGGAGGTTTACCCTGGTGCAGGTGTGCCGCGGTCAGTGGAAGAATCCGCGAGTTTCTCTGTGAGTTTCCCATTACGTCGTAGCGCACTCGGTGCTTGCTTGGAAGTTTAGGGGTTTTTTTCGCTGTAAAAAGAAGTTTTCTTCCCACGCACAACGGACACTAATGTTTTTGTCACTTTTTATGGAATCAAACTCAAAGTAAGGTCAGTACTTCCACGCTTTAAACGCTGCACGCTCATACTCTCTCCCGCACTCGATATATGATCCATGTTGATCTGCACACAGCTGTTGTCACCAAACGTCTTACGTCGCTGTCATGAGACATTCTCGCAAAAAAATCATGGTTTTAGTAACGCAGTAATGCAGCGTTCCTACGGGAAAGTAACGGTAATCTAATTACCGTTTTTGCAATAGTAATCCCTTACTTTACTCGTTACCTGAAAAAAGTAATCAGATTACAGTAACGCGTTACTGCCCCTCTCTGCTCACCTCTGACTGCAGTTGTTGTCCATGATGCTGATCAAAAGCTAAAATTATACTATTGATTTTATTTATTATGCTACTGCTGTGTTTGCTCCAGAACAATATGAGCCCCAAAATATCTTCACTGGGACCTGTCATACAGTTGATATGCCTGTGGAAGTAAAATGAAGCGTGATGAATTCAGAAGCATGCTCACACATTTTGCTAAAAAAAACAAACAAAAACAAACCAAGACAAAAACAAAACAAGCAAGAACATCCCACTATTATCTCATAAAACACATGCTCATGTACTGATTTCTTGTGGTCTCATGCACAACTCTAGTGTATCCAGCATTAACACATCTTTGGACTTCATGCTCAGAATTCCAGGGTAAAGTAAACAAATGAAAGTTGAACTCCAAATCTTTTATCTGCTTGATTCACCGTGGAATAAAGAGGTAACAGGCTTCACCTGCACATGAAAATCAACCTAATTCGTAAGTTCACTAAGGAAGCTCTCATCTGTCTGCTTTCCTGGGTCGACCAGGTCGACCGTGTCCCTCGGGGTGTCCTGTGGGAGGTGTTGCGGGATATGGGGTGTCTGGCCCATTGCTACGGGCCATTCGATCCCTATACAACCGTTGCAAGAGCTTGGTTCGCATTGCCGGCAATAAGTCGGACTCGTTCCCGGTGGGTGATGGGCTCCGCCAGGGCTGCCCTTTGTCTCCGGTTCTGTTCATAATTTTTATGGACAGGATTTCTAGGCGCAGCCAAGTGGCGGAGGGCTTTCGCTTTGGTGGCCTCAGAATCTCATCTCTGATTTTTGCAGATGATGTGGTTCTGTTGGCTTCATCGGGTGAGGGCCTCCAGCTCGCACTGGAACGGTTCGCAGCCGAGTGTGAAGCAGCGGGAATGAGGATCAGCACCTCCAAATCTGAGGCCATGGTTCTCAGCCGGAAAAGGGTGGAGTGCCCACTCCGGGTCGGGGATGAGTTCCTGCCCCAAGTGGAGGAGTTCAAGTATCTCGGGGTCTTGTTCGCGAGTGATGGGAGAAGGGAGCCGGAGATCGACAGACGGATTGGGGCTGCAGCTGCAGTAATGCGGACGCTGCACCGGTCCGTCGTGGTGAAGAGGGAGCTGAGTGTAAAAGCGAAGCTCTCAATTTACCGGTCGATCTACGTCCCTACCCTCACCTATGGCCACGAGCTGTGGGTAGTGACCGAAAGAACGAGATCGCGGATACAAGCGGCAGAAATGAGCTTCCTCCGAAGGGTGGCTGGCCTCTCCCTTAGAGATAGGGTGAGAAGTTCGGCCATCCGGGAGGGGCTCAGAGTAGAGCAGCTGCTGCTCCACATCGAAAGGAGCCAGCTGAGGTGGTTCGATCGGAAGATTAGTTCGTTCCACTTCTCACGTGTACACCACTCTGTATTGGTCTTTCACATAA
>NW_024582556.1:1106232-1116495 GCF_018398535.1 Haplochromis burtoni | reverse complement strand
AATTCCAATAAAATTGATTCATGTTTGTGGCTGTAATGTGACAAAATGTGGGAAGGTTCAAGGGGGCCGAATACTTTTGCAAGCCACTGTATCATGAATTCAACCTGTCCCAAGCTGCAGTTTCCAACTACTAATGGCTTTACATAAAAAGCACATGCAACAATAAAAACATTATGATCCAGACACATACTCTGTCAATCTGATCGGGCTGTTCATAGCACTTCCTACATTGGAATAAACAACATCACATTGTCAGCACAAACAATCACATGTCTGTCATTACCTGCGAAAAAAGGAAGTGACATCATTTTCATGGGAAAGGTAGTTTTTTTGTTGTTTGTCTTTTTTTCCTCTCCAGGAAATGAAAGTCATGTTTGACTTTCATTTCATTTGCTAATGAAAGTCATGTTTGACTTTGTGCCTCTTTCTTTATTGTTCCCGGGATGCCTAGGCTTGATTGCACTGTTGGAAATAGTTTATTTTGATGCACATGCTGTTTTTGCAAATTGTGCACAATAATATCTATTTTCATGTTTTGCTGCAGTTAATAAAAATTAGTGCATCTTAAAAATGAAATTTAAAGACACTGTGCATTTTTTTGCATTTGCAATTTTGAGTAGAAGAATGTGTAAAATCAAAAACAATTTTCAATTTCTTTGTAGTTTATTGCACTCTTTAGCAATTTATTTAGTTACTATGGACTTAATGCATACATATTATTAAGATTTAGGATATAACAGTTGTAATGATGCATAGAATCTTGAAATGCTCAAAAAAATGGCACTACAGCATGTAAAAATCTAAAGATGAGGTCTGGTGGTTCTATGTTGGGCTTAAAAGGGTTAAATGCCTGTAGTAAGGAGCCTGTTAACAGAGATAAATTGATCAAATTTTAAAAAGGAGTTATACCATTAATTAATGCTATGACTTCTTTGAGCAGTCTTGTAGGGATGGGGTTTAATAGACATGTTGATGGTTTGGAAGAAGTAATTATTGGAGTCAGCTCGGAAAAATCAAGTGCTCTCATTTTAAGCTGTGTTGGTAATTTTGTGGAGCCAGGAGTGTGAGCATAGCATGAGCCACTGGGTCCAAGTCCTCCACCACATCTGACACCAGTTCCACAAACAATTCCAGGACAAGTCCCCATCCATCTGGTCTGACCTGTCCATCCTGTTGCTCCTGTTGAAGCTCTGCTGTCTTGTGCCACTTCTGCACATGCTGCCATCACCTCCCATCTTTTACAAAGAGTGAGCACATGTGATGATTTCTTTGATTAAGATGGGGTAGGACATTAAAAAAAACCTTTCAAAATAAAAGCATGCAAAAATATATCCAAACATGGTATAAGGAGCTTGGAAAGAAAAGCGTCTGGACTTCTTTAAGTTGCTTAAAGACTTTTCACCTCTCATCTGAGAAGCTTCTTCAGTTCTAAAGTGAAATGGTGGAGAGTCCCAGATTTAAGCTCTGTGGGAGTAACCCACCAAGAGGGACAAAGGACCACCTAATGAACCTCTACCTAATCACACAAGCCAAGATGTGAGAACGAGTGTAGGTCACAATCAGCCAAGGTTTCGGGTGAACTCATTGTGAAACCTAGCCCCACCCTGTCATGTGATTTATGAGTTTTCCTAAACAGAAACTTAACAGCATAGTGTATGCTGTACAGCAAGCCTATTCAAATGGCGGCCCGCGGGCCAAATGCGGCCCAGAAGCAACCTGCGAGTGGCCCTGCCTGTGGTCCTGGCAGAAACACAGAGAAAACGCAAAAAATGAATTCATTAATTAATTTTTAAAAAATTAAAAATTCCTACAGCGTAGTGTAGACTGTGAATGCAACACTCCTAGTAGCCTAGCAATATTTAACCCACAATGCACCGTGATGTAAACATATTAAACAATCATCGTAATATATGATGCGACAACAGCATGTCTTTCTCACTCCAAAAGCGCAAAATTGACAATGAAAACTGTCGGTTTAACCCTGCCTGGACTGACAAATACTTATTCATTTTACCGAGTTTAATAATCTTACAACCGGAGTTGTACTACCATGGTGAGGGTCCTGTACAGCCCAAGAGAGAGCTGCAGCATCTTCCCTTCGTGTTTGCTTCTTGGCGAAGAAGAAAAGGCCTTTCACAGATTCTGAAACAATGAAATACTGCATGCTGGCCGTGGTGAGAATAGGTGAATGGGGAATGCTGTATAAAGCTCTTTGAGTGCTCAGCTATGAAAGAACTATTCCAGGTTTATCCTGATATGCTGCATTTGGTTACGCCAAGCATCTCTACTATGGTCCTGCCTGTGCAAGGGACATTGCTCCAGACATCTTGTGGTTTGTTCAGATGCAGTTTTTCTAAATCTAAGCCATGTTGCCATGCTCTTCTTAGAGAGAACAGGCTTTCTCTTTGCAAGCCTGCCAAACAAGTCAGTCCTTTTCTAACTGTGCTATCGTGAACTTTAATATTTCACATGGTAACTGAGCCCTGAGATGTAGCTTTTGTTTGCTTATTGTCCCAATCTCCCACCCAGCTTATTTCTAAGTGTTCCCATCTAAGCATATTTTTTTTTTGTATCTTTAGTTATTTGTTAATCACAGATGATTTGAAAGGCATCCTTATCTGAATTTATTGCTCTTACTTGTGATGGTATTTTCATATTCTTTTGGTTTTCGAAGGAAAAAACCACCAAAAACCAGTTGGCAGAAGCAGGGATGTTACTGCAGAGGTCACTTTCACATCCTGAAAGTAAAAGGATATGAAAGCTGATGTCTTAGTTCTGAAGCTTATCAAATCACAAACACTGCAAAAAAAAAAAAAAAGAAAGAAAAAGAAAAAAAAAAGTTTTGCATTACCACTGTGTTACTGGACTGAGAGCTGCATTTTTTAAAGTATTCATGTCAGTGTGAAGCAACTTTATTCACTGGCCAGGCTGCTAATGCAGATTTGTTTGTATGGGACTGACCACGTCCAGTTTTTGTATGCATTCAAAGTAATACGTTTCTGGAACAATCTTCAAACTTCCCATTACCATATAATTACCTACAGGACTCTGCACTTCACACATATTAGGTGCTGCACATGTTCTAAAGCCCTTTATGGCCACTTTGTCCCAAGTAAAGCTCTCTCTCTCTCTCTCTCTCTCTCTCTCTCACACACACACACACACACACACACACACACACACACACACACACACACACACACAAACAAACAACACACAATCCGGGCAAGCTGTGCTTACAAACAAAGAGATATGTGGGTGGAATCATATCTCTGTCTAACGTTTCGAACAAAACACACACACAAATCATTCACCATAGGGACAATTGTCGGTATATCCACTGCTACACCGCAAATAATAACTGTTGATAATGAATTCTGCAAATTGTATTTTCATAAAAGGTGCACAAATACGGTTTAAAACAGGTTTTTGTTGCAGCCTGGGTGTGACAGGATTAAAGGAACTGACCTGAAATGGCCACCAAAGTGACCAATCACATTAGGACCTCTTCCTTTAGGCCTCGCCCTCCACACGGCTCAGTTGATTCGCGCGAAGCATTCTGCTCCCAGGCAGACACCTGACAGTGCCAAGCTCACAGTAGGCACTCTCGCGCCTGCGATCTCTTATTTGTGCACGCCCCTGAGTTTTACCCTCGAGGATCTCATTTTCGCTCGTGATTATGGTTTTTTTTTTCCTCGGGTGGATATGTTTGTCACTATTTCTTTCTTGGGGAAGTGAAAAGTTTCACTTTCTCTATGTGTCTTCATAGGTGTTCCTCAGACTGACGATATGAAGGGAAAAATACTTCTGGTCCTTTTGTTATTCTGGCCAGGTAAGATTTAGACCTTCACATTTTATAGGTGAAGAGAACTTAAGCAAAGGGTATATAAATCTGTTCCTTTAATAGGCCAGTCATATAGCTAGAATTCCAGCACAGGAGGTCACATACTTGATGGTTTAATAGCTCAGCTAAGGTTTACTGTGTACTTTACCACCTAGCTTTAAAAGGACAATTAATAATTTTGCCTGAATATAAGCACTGGACTCATTTGGAAGAAAGTGGTACAGAACTGTACACCAACATACTGAACTGAAGATTAAACTGATTGGTTCAACAGATATCTCTAAAATGCAGTAGACATAACACTCACTGAACACAAAAAAGAATTAAATAAAAAGAAAAACAGGGCAGATGTTATAATGACTTTCTTTATTCCTTCAAAACCTATAATGAATATGTTCCTGCTTCCACTAGAGGGAGACGAGTTCAAATATATCTAGCATAAAATGACTTGGCTTCGTTTGTGGCTAGCTAAGCTCTACCATGTAAAACTAAGCTGCAATGAAGCTGTAGCCTGTGTCTACCTGCTAGTAAGAACCTTCCTTATGTTTCTCCACCAAATCACAGTGATGCTCATATGACATCAAAAGGGACTTATCCCTCTGGTGATGAACAAAAAAAAATGAAAAGAAGAACAGGGAAACAGAAAAGTGCACAGGATAACGGTTAGTTGTACATTCACAAGGATGAGTCTGCAACTGCTTTATGATGTGTTTGTTAGCTGTGCTGCCTGCACTCTGTGGTGTGGCATTTAAAGATATCTGTGACATCAGCTCATGCTAAAAGTAGAATACTGCTAGTGACTGCACTGCGAAGCCGGAGTTAAATTAATCGGACAAATTTGATCCTTTTAGTCAACAAAGGTGCTTTTTTTTCATATGTCTTTACGAATGTCATTGACAGGTGTGTGCCCACTGAGTTTCCAGGAAGTACATGTCAAGTCAGGTGAGATGGCGGTACTGCAGTGCCCTTCTTACAGAGGGTACAGTGATGGAGATGCTGAGGTGTTCTGGACCAGTCACACCGTGGATGAAATGAAACTCTTCAACATGTCAACATCAGCTGAGCAGAGGCAGATGGGTGTGCTGGTTCATGGAAGAATCCTTGTCATTCTCAGAGCTTCAGTAAACCATCAGGAGAATTACTCCTGCTCTTTTCGGTAAAATTTAATACAATTCCCACATTAACGGTTTAATTATCTAAGACTGACATCAACCAAAGCCACAGGCCTCATTTATGAATAGATGTCGTGCCCACACTGATATAAAGTACTATTTCCTACACTACAGGATACCAGAGCAACTTTTATCTTGTGGTTATTTTTGAAAGCTTGTTATTGAACATCCTTCGGCACCAGAAAAGTGATTTTTATCTTTGTCCTGAACCAGGTTGCATTATGGTGTGAAACATCTATGTGACAATCATCTGAGGTTAGAAGAATCCAAAAGCACAACTGAGGATGCTAGGTTGTCGTAAATGCTAACATCTGCAAAGCAAAGATGCAGGGAGTTGAGGTCATGAACTTGGATGAGTTTAAATAACTGGAGTTAACAATTCAGAGCTATAGACAATGCACAAGAGAGGGAAAGGAGAGAGCACAGGAAGGGTGGAGCGGGTGGAGACTAGTGTCAGGTGATGTGTGACAGAAGGAGAATAGCAAGAGTGAAGGGGAAGGTTTTACAAGATAGGAGTGAGGCCTGCTATGATGTTTGCTTTGGAGACTGTGGAGCTGGCAAAAATAGAGCAGGTGGAGAGTCAAAGATGTGTATGTTTTCACTGGACATGACCAGCATGGCCAGGATCACTAAAGAATCGCACTAATCCAACATTGAACTGATGGATTCAAAAAGAGAAAGAAATTAAATACTTTATATACTTTTTATTTTCTCGACAGTAATTCCAGCAGGCGTTCCTGGATCAACCTCAGAGTATACACAGTGGAGTCCAAAGAGTCTGGAAAAATGATCCAGGACTCTAAAACATGTTACACAGATAAGTCCTGCACTTTATATTGCCATGATGAAAATATTCTCTTTGATACCTGGAATATCACCAGAAACAGCACTACATGTCACAAGGTAAACAGAGCAGATTATGTGAATGAGATCAAAGCAGTGTTTTACTGTTTTTCCATATACAACATATGTGCTATGTTGTAGGAGGGCGAGCCATCTCCAAAAGACGGCTACTTCTCTAGTGTGAAAAAAGAGGACAGTGGCATCTATACCTGCACCTGGTCTTACCTGTATGATGGTCAAATATATAACATGACCTCTATGGTGAAACTTGATGTCCAACCAAGCAGTAAGAAAAACACATTCTGTAAATTTTTATTTTCAAAGACTTTAATATGTGTTTTTCAAAATATCAGCCTTTTTTCTTCTTTTTTTTAAAAAAATTGTGCAGAAATAACTAAGAAAGCAGTGATAATTTCACCAGAGAACAGCCAAGAATTTGATGTAGATTTAGGTGAGTTATTGTCTATAGTCATACACCTTCACACTCTTGGCTAAAGCTTTAATGTTAATCATTAATAAAATCTGTGTAAACTCTGCTTTTTCTAGATTCAACAGTGGTGATTGATTGTAAAGCAGTAACGTCCTCGGACACTGATGACTTGTTCTGGTTAAGCGGCGATTCATTTGTGGAGACAAATAGCACTCTGCCCGTTTTCTATAATTATACATGGTAAATATTTCACACACATATTATGTAACTGTAGGGGCGACCGTGGCTCAGGGGGTTGGGACTTGCATCTGTAACCGGAAGGTCGCCGGTTCGATCCCTGGGCTCTCTGTCCTGGTAGTTGTGTCCTTGGGCAACACACTTTACCCTACTGCCTACTGGTGTTGGCGCGATATGGCAGCCTCGCTTAGGTCAGTCTGACCCAGGGCAGCTGTGGCTACAACTGTAGCTTACCTCCACCAGTGAATGAATAGTGGTATTGTAAAGCGCTTTGGGTTCCTTGAAAAGCGCTATATAAATCCAATCCATTATTATTAACTGATATGCTTTATACAAACGTCACAGCTATCAATTCTGCTTTTAGAGCTGCCTCAATCATGTTGTTCATCTCCGTTTCAGGGTCAACAGCACAGAGGAAATCAGCATGACAGCATCTCTAGTCTTCAGACAAGTGTCAGAGGAGGATCTGTCAAACAATTATACCTGTAAACTGCAATCTGACTATGAAACAAGCTTTGTCACCATCACCCTAAAACAAAACGGTATGGCCAGTTGAACACTTTGAGTCATTTTATAAATAAATATGTCGATGAAACTTGATGTACAGCCAAGTGGTAATAAAACAAGTTTAGTGACATTTTATTTTCAAAAACTTTAACGTGTGCTTTTCAAAAGGTTTTAGATTTTGGCGTTTTTTTTGTTTTGTTTCTTTTTTAATAGAAACTTTTATACCACCAATGATCATTTCACCAAAGAAAAACCAAGAATTTGATGTAGATTTAGGTGAGTTATTGTCTATATTCATACACCTTCACACTCTTGGCTAAAGCTTTAATGTTAATCATTAATAAAATCTGTGTAAACTCTGCTTTTCTAGACTCTACAGTGGTGATTGATTGTAAAGCAGTAACGTCCTCGGACACTGATGACTTGTTCTGGTTAAGCGGCGATTCATTTGTGGAGACAAATAGCACTCTGCCCGTTTTCTATAATTATACATGGTAAATATTTCACACACAGATTATATGTAACTGGTATGTTTTATGTATCCGTCACAACTATGAATTCTGCTTTTAGAGCTGCCTCAATCATGTTGTTCATCTCCTTTTCAGGGTCAACAGCACAGAGGAAATCAGCATGACAGCATCTCTAGTCTTCAGACAAGTGTCAGAGGAGGATCTGTCAAACAATTATACCTGTAAACTGCAATCTGACTATGAAACAAGCTTTGTCACCATCACCCTAAAACAAAACGGTATGGCCAGTTGAACACTTTGAGTCTTTTTATAAATAAATATGTCGATGAAACTTGATGTACAGCCAAGTGGTAATAAAACAAGTTTAGTGACATTTTATTTTCAAAAACTTTATTTGTTCTTTTTGAAAGGTTTTAGATTTTTTTTTATGTTTGTTCTTCTTTAATAGAACCGTTTATACCGCCAGTGATCATTTTACCAAAGAACAACCAAGAATTTGAGGTAGATTTAGGTGAGTTATTGTTTACATCCACATACCTTCACATTCTTGGCTAAAGCTTTAATGTTAATCAGTTATAAAATCTGTGTAAACTCTGCTTTTCTAGACTCTACAGTGGTGATTGATTGTAAAGCAGTCACATCTTCAGACATTGATGACTTGTTCTGGTTAAGCGGCGATTCATTTGTGGAGACAAATAGCACTCTGCCCGTTTTCTATAATTATACATGGTAAATATTTCGCACACAGTTTCTATATAACTGATATGTTTTGTATCTGTCACAGCTTTGAATTCTGCTTTTAGAGCTGCCTCGATGATGTTCATATCATTTTCAGGGTCAACAGCACAGAGGAAATCAATATGACAGCATCTCTAGTCTTCAGACAAGTGTCAGAGGAGGATCTGTCAAACAATTATACCTGTAAACTGCAATCTGACTACCAAACAAGCTTTGTCACCATCACCTTAAAGCAAAAAGGTATGAATCATCATCGCAGAATAATCTGTATTTTTTGTTTGTTTTTCAATAAAGGGTGTCACCGTCATTCTGACCAAATAAAAGTGTCTTAGTGTGTTGTTAATGTTCTGATTACTCTCCATTACTCCCTACAGCTGTTTCACATCTCGCCATGGGTTTATGCATTTTTCTCGCTGTGTTGATGGTATTACCAGTAGCTATTTATACTATGTTTAACATCATTCTTTGGCTGCAAAAAAATCTTGGCTTCTACCACAGAGCCCCAGGTGGGATACTATTTTAAACATGTGTTACAGATTCATATTTTTTTGTCATTTTAACAATAGCATTTTACTGAAGTGAACTTCAGTGTGATTGTTTGTTTTTCTTTGTTATGCTAAGACAGGGAAACTCCATCGTTTGAAGATTCGCTTCTAAACAGAAACAGCAGGAGGCCTTGAGTACAGGTTCATCACCAGGGGCCTCACAGCTCTGCGAGGTTGTGTCACCTGAAATGGCTCCATGTTGCACTCCTCCTCCTTCTGAAAGAAGCTTCGCCATTACCTGCCCGTCCCACAGAGAGCACCCAGAGATTTAATATGAGTATACAGGTAGAGGTACATTCAGAGTTTATTTTAGACACCTGAACATTGCCAGGTGCCAGGCATCCGCCTAGCAACAAAAAAAAATTAAACATATGTCTCTCTTTGTGATATATGGGCCTGTACCAGCTCATATAATGTTTATGGACAGCACACATACTCACACATTGCGTGAGTATGTGTGCAATGCATCTGCAGACATCCACTCATGTGACAGCCTCAAAGCGGCATTTCCCTTTATTAAGGAAAATGTCACAATGTTTCCAGAAAATGTTTAATGTGGTATATTAACCCTGGAAGTTGCTCAACTCTAATTCTGCCATGTATTTAACATGACTTACTTGCTTTAATTTATTGCATCGTAAAGAGCAAAAAAGTTGAAGCTTGTATTGCTCTGAAGTATTGAGGAAAACATCCTATTTTACTGTCACTATATATCAGTCATAAGGCACTGTTCTTATTTCATTATTACTTCATTAGTCTGCATCAGCTTATTATCAATATTATCATGTATCACTTATCATTTAGTAAATCTGCTACAATGGCATTCTAGAGACAATACTCTATCAGTATATCAAATGGGACCACAAGGTGGCATTAAGTCACTGGATGAATGCAAATAAACCTTAGAAGATCATATAAGGGGCAGAATGCTGTTCTTGTGTAATGATGACTTCACATTGACAGTGTTTAAATTAATCTAATGATTGTTTATCTGTTTATAGCTATAATTGTTCAAGCTCATGGGCATTAATTTCTTCCACACAAACTCTCTCAGATATGCTGATTATCGCATTTAATCTCATGTACAACATCAAGAAAAATGCTGTCATTTCCAACCTTCCCTGCAACAGATTAAAGACACAGTACAAAACAGTGCCGTTAAACATACTCTGTAAGAGTAAAAAAGGAAACTCAAATGCTTCAGAAGTGGGAGTTGGTGTGGTTCAACATGTTGTGGATACAGAGATGCTCTTCTGCATAACTTGGTTAACAGGAGGTAATTTGAGCCGTTGTTGCCTTCCTATAAGCTTGAAGGATTCTAGCCATCTGCCCTCCACACACCAATAAGCCATTTTAACCCAGGATTGCACCATTGACATCCAGGAGTCCGAGTTGCAAGAAAGGATTTTTATTTTATATTCGGTGTTATGGTACATGAAGGTTAGCTATGGCAGGGGTTTCTAAAAAAGGGGGGGGG
>NW_024582556.1:1104469-1106212 GCF_018398535.1 Haplochromis burtoni | reverse complement strand
GGGGGGGGGACCCATTACAACAAAAATAAGGACTAAAGGTCAAGGTAACTGGATTCAGACACATTACAATCCCATTAAGAAGGTGAATTATCCACATTTTGCTGTACAAAATAATGCAAATATATATTTTAAACAAGCATTAAGATGGTACTCCAACACAAAGAATGACAGTATCTCTACCTAGGCAGCCGGTCGGTAGTCAAATCTTCATCTTGTCTCTGTAGATCAGGAATATTGTTCCATCTCCACTTAACACTGGCACACAACACAGTACATTAAACAAAAGTCACATTAAACACTGAAGTTGATTACTAAACCCTTTAATAAGGGAAGGAAACTATCAGGTAATTCTACAGGTAATTAGACTAATTAGTAAGTAAACTAAAAGTGTGAAAAAACTGAGTAATTAAACAATACAGTCAAACTCATGTTCAGATGATGTACACTAGGCTAAACAGGATGGACTAGTTCCCAACAGCTCTCTGCTTCTCCCTCTGCCTGAGAGCAAATCACACCAGCCTGTAAGTATAAATACACTGAGTAATGTAGTTGCAATAACAGGATTTTTTCTACAGCACTATTCAGAATCAGAATTTCAAATAAAAGAAAACTCTGGGTAACCATTGGAAATTTGAGCCAATCAAGGAAATTCCTCATGGGGTGCACCTGCAAGTCTGGTAAAACTGTTGCATCAAGTGTGCCTTGTCTAAGTGAACTTAGTCAGCTCTGTTAAAATGTCCCCAAATGGAAAGGTGCAACATCACATGGAACATCTGGGGCAATACCCAGTGGGCAAGAAATGGGAGAGGCCCACTCAAAAAACTGTCAAAGAGGCTCTTCCTCTATTGGATTGTTATATTCATAATTGGACACATAAAAGCTCCATGTGTAAGTCATAGTTCTAAGTCATGAACCAAATCCTAATCCTTTTTATAAACTTTTAGCTGTTATTTTAACTCCACTGGTTATAACAGGAACCTGTTGTGAAACTTTTGATTGCAGAGGGGTATGCTGGGAAATAAATTGCATATACTTCCTGACCTTGTTCCCTGCCATCTATGCAACATGCCCGCAAACTGTGCAACAATTGTTTTGTTTTGTTTTGTTTTGGGGGTTTTTTGTTAGGCATGTGTATCGTTTTAAATTATATATCGCGAAGCAAATCAATAAAGTGGCGCTAACATGGGGAAGAAGAACCCACCGGGGCTTTGGATCTGAGTGGTGCTGCTGTCATTGACTTTGCTGAGCGCAAGGACTGAAAGATGAAACTGTTGCAGGTGAGTAGGTTTCTGTGTTTTTGCGAAGGATTTAAACATGACTAATGCTAAATAATGCGCTGAAAATATGCGCTCATACGGAAATGCTATGCGTGTGTCATTAGAAACTAATACACTGGAAATGATCGTTGAATAAATGAGTATGCTTGTTTGTAAATGTGACCCCATACAGTCAGTCTGTGAGGAGCTGTGGTTAACGGGTTTTCCTCTTTTGTTCTTTCCTTGTAAAGATCACAGTTTTCTTTGTGTCACTAAATCTGTTTTGGGGCATTTGGCAGATTAGTTGAAAACGATGATGTGCGGTTAGAGCATAAGCTTAGATATATGTGTCCACTCCACTGACCTGTGACTGCAATTGTTGTCCACGGTGCTGATGAAAAGAGTTATGCTATTTTTTCCAGTGTGCGTGTGAGAGAACAGTACATAAACACATAACTGCTAGTTGAAAGAAACAGTTGGGGGGGGG
>NW_024582556.1:1100858-1104449 GCF_018398535.1 Haplochromis burtoni | reverse complement strand
TTCACACCATGAGATTCATGTCACAGCGGTTACCACCTACCTGAAATGGTGTGAAAAAAACATCGTCCTAGCTTTCGCAATGACATAAAGGCTATGGGAAAAGGCACATGGTAGACTTGCGTTCTTGCATTTTCTTGTAGTTTGATGTAAACGGCTTTAGGGGACGCAGCAACACTTGTGGTGAAAAGATATCATACATCATAAAAGCAGTGAAGCTCGCGGGGCTGTTGCACCCGCAACTTGGGGCTTTTCCTTCAGTTTCTTTTTACCTCCCTCCCTTCTTTTCATCATTGCGCATTTTTGGTTTGGTTAATTCACATCTGGAGTACAGCAGAATTGCATCATCCGCTGTTTTCGACGCAGATAATGAGGGCTTGGAGTGCTCTGCCGAAGGATACCGCGATGATCCTGTCGTTGATCTTCATCACATTTTTATCAGGTAAGAGACTAATATCGCTAATTGTCATTCCCCCGGGACACGAGGATATAATATGCTAATTATGTAATGAGATGGAAATTACGTGTAACACAGCAGAGAAACTAAAACGATCAAATATCAGCTCCTTAACTCTTACTTAACTGTAATAAACTAACAGATGGCTTTCATATCAGTCTGACCTAATCCTGATAAACTTGCGACAGTTTTAATTACAAAGTCATAAATAATGAGCCAATAAGGTTCGTTTTATTTACAAAACTCGTTTATAAGTCAGATTACAGTTTACGGATATAACTTTTTGACAGATCGTCCTCTGACACCTTCTGAAGATTAGAGATGTTGTTGTCCTTGAATTTGATCCTCTGCAGTGCTGTCCCTGACAAGAGAAGGAAAGGACTGAGACAGATCTAGAAGCAGACCTGTGCTGATTGTGGCCACATATAACATCAGTTTGACCAAAGTCCCAAAGAGGACCTGTGTGTGAAATATTTACTATGTATCATTATAAAAACAACTGGCAGACTGGTATCTGTCTCCACAAATTAATTTCCTCTTAACTAGAAAAAGTGATCAAAGTCTGACAGCATAGCTGCTTCACAATCAATCACCACTGTTGAGCTTAAAAAGCAATGTTTACACCGATCTGAATACCCATTAAAATTTAAGCTTTAGGTGTACGAATATAGACAATAACCCACCTAAATCTACCTCAAATAACTGGTTGTTCTTTGGTGAAATTATCACTGCTTTCTTAGTTATTTGTGTGCAAAAAAACAAAAAAACAAAAACTATATCTATGGATAAGCATATTTTCAAATGTTACAAAATAATCGGTTTTAGAATAACTGATTCATTGATTTGTGATAATTTAATGTGTGACAGTTTATCTTTGCAGCTGGAAGATTTAGAAGCAAATGTAAGTATTTCTTAAGCCACAAACTCCAATGTTTCCCTGTGACAACACATTATTCTTCATTTAGCTGTTATTTTCATTATTAAGCATTAAGTAGTAACCTAATTACTGTGCTTAGAAAAATAGACATAGAGGGGAAAATGCAAAATATATTTTATCTAAATAATAATAATCTTAATATCGATATAACAGATAGAAGAAGCAGAGTATAGTACACCAGTATCACACCCTATCTAAGAAATAAGCATTTGAATGTGTTTTGCATCACTGGCTTGCTAATTACTTTATTTTCTTGCTCCATGCTCAGTTCCGTCAGCTGCAAGATGTTTGACTATTTTATTGCACGTGTCATTGCATTCTCCGTGACACTGCCAGTTATGGTTGGAGGGTTCTTATCTGGCATAGATCAACTTTCATCTTCAAATTTCAGACTCATAGCAAGCATGATTATGTTGTAGTGCCCTGTAACCACTAAAAAAGAGCATGCACGTACATACATAAAACAGCGGTTTAAGTCAAGGTTTGCCTTTGTGACTAATATCATTTTATAAATGAAAGTGATAACATTTACTAATATATATGAGTGACTGATGCTTCTCTATGGTATCGCTGCAATTACAGTTAATTAAACAACAAAATCTGTTAAGCTATATAATGACAAAAAACACGTTGAAACATGTTTTCTAGTAGAACATGTTAGAGTGTGAACACTGGGCTCATTCAAAGTAATATTAACTCAGTTTTTGGTCAGAGTAAAAAATGTCATCAATCGTTCAGGCTCTGCAGAGGACTAGGATCAACACCTAGACCAGATGCCCCTCGAGGGCCGGTGCCCTTCAGTTTTAGATGTGTACGTGATCCAACACAGCTGATTCAA
Source organism: Haplochromis burtoni (assembly GCF_018398535.1). Taxonomy (NCBI): domain Eukaryota; kingdom Metazoa; phylum Chordata; class Actinopteri; order Cichliformes; family Cichlidae; genus Haplochromis; species Haplochromis burtoni. The sequence continues at coordinate 1,102,220 of NW_024582556.1, read as the reverse complement.
ATGGCTAAATGATCTCCTCAACATGTCTTGCAGTTCTCTAGAGGCCTGGTAATGAACTAATCATTTGATTCAGGTGTGTAGACCCAGGGTGAGATCTAAAACCTGCAGGACACCGGCCCTCGAGGCCTGGAGTTGGGGACCCCTGACCTAGACTGTAAACGATTCACTAAAGCATAGCCAATAAACTGCACAGCAAAACTAAATCTCTAAATCATGTTGTTCATTTTGTTCATAATGTCTGTTGATATGTTGGCTGATAGTGAGACAGAGCAATGAGTTTACGTGCAAGCTTTATCGATAGGCAGGAAGCACATGTTCCCCGGGACTTTAAAAAAAAGTTTTAAATCAGCCAGATTTCTGTCTGATATACTCAAACATTTTGTTCAAGCAGCCCTTGAGCTAGTTCATGTTATAATTTTAATCAATGACACGCTGAAATTATTTCACTTTGCAGGTGTCTGTCCCCAGAGTCCCAAAGAAATACGTGTCAAGGAAGGGGAAATTGTGGCAGAGTTCTTCAAGGAGTGTGATCATAATGAAACACTCTGGAGAAGTTTCACCAAGCAGGGGATGCATCTACACAACAACACGCCTGCAGCTGAGCACAGGCAGATGGGAGTGATGGTTCAACAGGGAATCCTTGTGATTCTCAGTGCCTCTGAGAAAAATGAGGGAAACTACTCATGCTCTCTCAAGTAAGATACAAGCACTCCTACAGTAATAACATAACTGACCTTACTTATTATATGTTAAACTTTCATATTTCAGTGTATTTTCTTAAGCACGTGCATTTTTAATCTATGAGTCATTCAGGCAGTGATTTGTTTGCAGCAGATATCTCATTCACAGTTTTTAAAGCAGTAGCAGTATTTCAGGAAACTGTGTTTCCTCTGCTACTGCTGTGTGTCAGCAAGTTCATGGATGTGAAATTACAAAGTGCAGACTGTATTTAAAGGATGGAATTAGCTTTAGGCTCTGAATATCTCTGTGATAACACTGACAGGAATTCCAGCAAGTAGATTAGCCTCAAAATACACACTGAGCAGACCCAGAGAGCATGAAAATGGAAGGTGGGTTGTTTGGTACATGCTGCTATCCTGACCTAGAACATCTGGCAGTAAGATGCAGACCATTCAAATAGGTTAGGGAGTTCTGCTCCATCCTGATCGTAGCTGCCTATATTCAATGGTGGGCTAATGCTAAATTAGCACTGGAGGATCTGTACTGCCTGATCAACAGGCACATGAATGCAACTCCGAAGGCGGCTGTGATTGTGGTTCATGATTTCAACTATGTGGAACTAAAAGCAGTGTTTCCAAACTTCCAAATTGATAAACTTCCAAATCAAATCAAATCAAATCA
>NW_024582556.1:1091299-1100564 GCF_018398535.1 Haplochromis burtoni | reverse complement strand
TTAAATAGAGTCAACAATAAATAAAATATATAAAAATATACAGAGTTCCCAACAAGAGTCAATAGTATTCCAGGTTTACTGTAACATCTCAGGTGCATACAAGGCAGTGGCAGTTCCACACTTAGGCAGGTCAGACCAAATCTCTGTGCAGCTGATCCCAACCTAAAAACCTCTGATCTGCAAAGCTCGAGATGCTACCTACAGGTCAGGTAACAGGCTGGCTTATAACAGGGATGGGAAGGAACTGAAAAAAACAAATCCAGCAAGCAAAGTTAAGGTACAAACAGCGTATTGAAGAGATCTTAAAAAAAATAGCAAACCACAATATATGTGCAGATTCATCAGGAGCATAACAGACTGTAAACACAGTAACCAACAGGCCAGTCATCATCCAGCTCTTCCCGACACCTTGAACAGTTTCTTTGCATGCTTTGACTCATCCAGCAGCAAAGAGACTGTACATCTCCCCTGGAGGAGCAGCACCAGTCTTTCGTCCTGCAGCTACACCAGCATAATAAAATGCACCACCAGATTGAGAGACAACTTCTTCCCCAGAGCTGTGACGATCCAATTCAGAAAGCTCAGAAAAATGCTGGGATAAAGCTATATTTTATTAAAAGTAGAACATAGAAAACATTTATTCATTTGTTAAAACTGAAATGGTGGTAGGATGTTGCAATCATATTCTGCCAAAAAAACTTTCAACTTTTGTTTCATCTGACCAAAGAACAGTTTTTCACTTTGTCTCAGTGCGTTGAAAAAGAGCTTTGAGTGAAAGAAGATTGTGGCGGCTCTCGATTATGTTCTTCTCTGCACGGTGTTGCTTTAACCTGCATTAGTGGAGCCCATGTAGTCGGTTCCATGGTTAATTCATTTTCAATCTTGATTTTCGTCCTTGTCCCTGGCACACAGAGATTCCTTCACATTCTTAGAAATGTTTGATGATATTATGTAGACGATGATACGTCTCTGCAATTTTAGGAGGGATATTCTTCTGAAAATTGCAGATGTAACACTAGAAACAATTCATTTTCAGCCTTTTATCGGCTCTCTCAATTTTGTTGAGACATGTCATCAAATTCAATTTTCCTGAAATGGTAGCTCTCACTCAAAATATTGGTTGTGTTTTCTGAGTTTTGTTGTGAGTAAAATAAATAAGGTAAAATAAAATAAAATAAGACAAAGATACATAAAATCACGAGTGTATCACAGGTCATCGGGTTTCTGTGGGTCAGAGAAGAGCCTCTCAGTAATCCAGCGTTAAAGGAATGGATTACTGAAGGCGAAGCTGAGAGGGATTTTTATACAGAATGCCAGATATGTTAGTTTCATTTCACTGTTTGCAGCACAAAACTTTCTCAGCTAATAATAAATCCTGATGGACAAATACCACACTTAGTAGATGAACATCATTTTAAAACTAATCCTTTAAATCTTTTCTTACTTTCAAATTAATTGTTTTTTGTTTGTTTGTTTGTTTTGCTTGTTGCTCAGAATGAAAGTTAAAACTTCATGTTACTGTTTTCTTTCCTTGGTAGGAATTCCAGCAAACAGTCCTGGATAAGCCTCAAAGTTTACACAGCACAGTCCAGAGACTCTGAGCAAATGAACCAGATCTCTAAAGAATGTTACACAGAGGAGTACTGCAAGTTGGATTGCCCTGAAAAAAAAGTTCCCTTTAACACCCTGAATATCACCAGAAGCGGCATCACATGGCACAAGGTAAACAGAGCAGATTATGTGAATGAGATCAAACTGTAAAATATTGTTACAGGGTTTTAATGTTTTTCCAAATTTGACAGCTGACTACTTAAAAATCGAGCTTATATGTTGTAGGAGGGCGAGCCATCTCCAAAAGACGACTACTTCTCTAGTGTGAAAAAAGAGGACAGTGGCATCTATACCTGCACCTGGTCTTACCTGTATGATGGTCAAATATATAACATGACCTCTATGGTGAAACTTGATGTCCAACCAAGCAGTAAGAAAAACACATTTTGCAGATATTTATTTTGAATGATTTTAATACGTGCTTTTCAAAAGGTTTTTTTTTATTTCCACAGAAATAACTAAGAAAGCAGTGATAATTTCACCAGAGAACAAGCAGGTATTTGAGGTAGATTTAGGTGAGTTATTGTCTATATTCATACACCTTCACACTCTTGGCTAAAGCTTAAATGTTAATCGTTTATAACAACCTGTGTTAACTCTGCTTTTTCTAGGTTCAACAGTGGTGATTGATTGTAAAGCAGTTATGATGTCAGAGACTGATGACTTGTTTTGGTTAAGTGGAAGTTCATTTGTGGATACAGACACTAGTCTACCAATTTTCTATAATGATACACGGTAAATATTTCACACACAGGTCCTCTGTGGGTCACACTGATGTTATATGTAGTCACATCAGCTCAGATATGAATTCTGTTTTTAGATCTGCCTCAGTCGTTTCCTTCTTTTCTCAGGGTCATCAGCACAGAGGAAATCAGCAAGACAACATCTCTAATCTTCAGAAAAGTGTCAGAGGACGATCTGTCAAAAAACTATACCTGTAAACTGCAATCTCCATACCAAACAAGCTTTGTCACTATCACTCTAAAACAAAAAGGTATGGCCAGCTGAACGTTTGAGTATTTTTTTAAACAATTTAAAATATAAGTTAAGCATGATTAGGATAGATTGAAAAGGCATCTTTCACGTTATTACAATTAAATAAGAGTTAAGTAGCTGATATTTGATCATTTTAACCTCCCCATTATTTCCCTGCAGCTTCCCGTTCGTACACGTCTCTTGGTGTCTGCTTTCTCATCATTGTTGTGGTGACATTTGTGACTGTAGTTATCTATGTGAAGTTTAAGATTGACATCACTCTTTTCCTAAGAGACACTCTTAAGTGGTCTGGCGGCATTTCAGGTGAGAGAAATGCTTTTTGTTTCTTTTTACCTGACAACACATGTTTAAGCATTTGTGCTTTTTGTGTGGGCTGCAGACAAAGCAACAACAGTGACGGAGTTTATTGTCCTTTGCTCAGATGGAAAATGCTATGATGCCTTTTTAATGTGTTACAAATGCGACACGGCTGGAGGATTAAATCCTAGCGACAAAAGATGGCTGGAGAGTGTTTTGGAAGATAAATTTGGTTACAGTCTCTGTCTTTATGATCGTGACGTCTTACCAGGGAAAGGTATGGATTGAGAAGGATCCTCTGCAGAACATTTACTTACATAAATAAAGATAGGAATTCATGAATTGATTTGCATTCTGAAATCTGGTTGTTTGCAGCAATCGCAGACGCTGTGCTAGACTGCGTAGAGCAGAGCCGGGCGGTAGTTTTGGTTCCCGTCTCTCCAGACCCTGATCCAGAATCTGGCCTGCTGAGTGCGATCCATGAAGCCCTAGTGGAGCGGCAGACTCGCTTGGTTTTCATCACCACTGAGACATCAATGGCTTCAAAATCGGATTCCTTTCCAGAGGCTTTACAGCTTCTTAGTAAGGCTGGGAACTGCGTCACCTGGAAGGGCATAAGCTCCATGCCGACTTCCTCCTCCTTCTGGAAGCAGCTACGATATTACCTTCCTGCACCACAGCAGGCGCCAACAGTAAAGCTTTTACCACACACAATCCAGGATATTACTTCATGATAAAATGTTTAGCCAAGTCAGAATTAATAACTGATATCTGGTCTTAACATATGAGTAAGTTTACACACGTCATCAAGAGCTTATATTTTGAGTTTAAGACAAATTAATATTTATGGGTTTTTTTTTAATTCGGCATTGTTATTTTATTCTATTTAATCAATTTTATTCCTGTTTTTGCAAACATTTCTTCTGTACAGTATGACAATACCAGCAACTGTTTTAGTAAGCTACAGAGAATTTAAATGTATGAAGTTTATGTGTAAAATTGCTTCATCTTGTTGTGTTATTAGGCATCTTTAAATCAGCCTTTAGGCTGTTCCTCCTGATGAGTTCAGTCCAAGTACTGTTTTCATAATGTTTCAGTGAATGTAACTCCTAGTTTTCATCATACCATACTTGAACTTTTCTCATTTATTATTACCAATGCCATATCATCCTACTCTTTGTCCAGTTTTTATCTTCCTCGCTTGTACATACTGCTTGCACTTACTGAAACATAGTGCCTTTTGGCCAAATATGTTCAAAGCACATGTCATCTTATATATTAATAAAATTAAAATAAATGTATTTTTATCCTACCTTATGTATGTTAGGATGCCTGGGTCGTTGACCCAGGGTTTTTGAGTTTATTATATTATTTATAATTTCTAGTCTTTGGGTTTTTGTTAGAGTCATGTCTTATGGTTTGTCTCTGTGTAACCCTTAGTTGCTGTCTCCCCTGTCCGCTATATGGTAAATGGCCTGCATTTGTATAGCTCTTTTCTAGTCCATAGGACCCCAAAGCGCTTTACACTACATTCAGTCATTCACCCATTCACACACACATTCACACACTGGCGATGGCAAGCTACATTGTAGCCACAGCTGCCCTGGGGCGCACTGACAAAGGCGAGGCTGCCGGACACAGGCGCCACCGGGCCCTCTGACCATCCCCGTGTCCAGTCAGTGTCTGTGTCTGCCCTGGTCCCACGTCTCTGTTCCCTCTGTTGTAGTGCCTGCATGTGAGTCTGTGTCTTTTGTTCAGTCTGTGTTATGTGTTTCCTGTTTTACTTTGAAGGTCTCTGTCTTATCTCAGTAAGTTCAGTTTACGCTTCCTTGTCTCGTCAGTTCTGATTTGCCGCAGCTGTGTTTCCCTCCTGTTACCCATTCCCTGATTGCTCCCTCTATGTATTTAAGCCCTGTGTTTCAGTTTGTCATTGTTGCGATCTACTGTCATCTTGCTGTGTTGGTGTATTTTGTATTCTTAGTTTTTGTTACCTTTTTGAGTTCAGCATTAAAGCTGTTTTGAGTTACTTTCTGTCTCCGGAGTCTGCACTTTGGGTCCTTCTCCTGCCTGCACACAGCCGTCACATAACAATGTATGTATAGTCAGTATAATTCCAATAGTGCTGTCAGCGTTAATCTTGTTAAAATGAGGTTAACGCCATAACTGCATTAATGCGGCAATTTTCCGTTAGCGAGTTAGCGCGGCTCACCCCGTGGGTGGGGCTACATGGCACTAATGCATTAACGAGCTAACCACACTAACCTGGTGACGCCCTGCAGCCCCACCCACGAGGCGATCCACGCTAACTCACTAACGGAGATTTGCCGTGTTAATGTGGTTATGGCATTAACGAGATTAACGCTGACAGCACAAAATTCCAATTAAAGGACTGAATAAAAACACACAAAAACCTCTACTGCTCCCCTGTTTCTTTTAATAACACAATAATCTTATTGTCAGGTTGAGGTCTACAAAGGTGGTCATAAAATACTCTGAATACAGCCAGTGTCCATGAATTAGACCATTTTAAATTTTCTTACTGAGAACGTGGCATGTGGAGATTAGGGTAAATACTATCCACAATAAGCATCTAGTTAGATAACATGTTTTTAGGGCTGGGTACAATAACCTCAGTTTTGTCTGAATTTAAAAGCAAGAAATTAAAGGTGATTGAGGTCTTTGTGGGGTGGCTGTAGCTCAGCAGGTCATCTACTGATCAAAAGGTTGGTGGTTTGATTCCTGCATGCCAAGATACTAGCCCCAAGTTGCTCTTTGATGCATCCATTGGAGTATGAATGTGTGTGAATGTTAGATAGAAAGCACTTACGTAGAAAAAAGTGTTTGCACGAATGGGTGAATGACGCAAGTTATATAAAGTGCTTTAAGTGCTCAAATAAAGTAATGGTTTAACTACTGTCAGCCTGAAGACCTGTGGTACAGAATAGAGAATGGCTGATCATATTTAAGATTGAAGCTTTAATTAATGGTAAGACGTCTTTGAGCAGTTTTGTAGGATTGGGGTTTAAAACACACATTGATGGTTTGGAGGAAATAATTACTACAATTGTTGTCGCACATAATGCAAGGATAATTTTAGTTTCGAAGTTTGTACAAGGTTCACAGTAACAGTCAAATTTACAGTCAAATTTCTTGAATGTGTATTTCAGGTAGAAATGTGAAAAAAAAAAGAATTCCCGTTTTAACCACAGATCTTACCTAAATCTCTGTGGCAAGTAGATATTGGCTGCGGCTTGCCTTTTAGCAGCGAACTGTTTCCAGCGCTTTCAAGAATCGATGCACACATAGCAGACAAGTCCTTTTGGATGTGATTCTTGTCATCTAGGTTTTCCCTAAAGCTTCAAGGTTATCCTTATCCCTGACACATATATCTCCACTATGATGCCCAATAAATATGCATGCCACCACACAGCAGATACCATCATAAACTTGTATGTGCATGTAGCAGCGCAACAACAATGAGACTGGATCACACCATTTTGCCGTTTTCAACAGATGATGTGTAGTTCTTAACACATCTGTTCTAAAAGATCATACAGTGGTAATTATATATATAAAATTGTGTTTGGGGTTTGCTTTATTTATGTATTTATTAATTTTTTGCACTAAATCCTGAAAGGGTCCCCTACCTCTGTCAAACAGGGTTTCCCTTAAAACACAAGTAAAATATAAGCCTACAAACAAATGTTGTTCTGCTGTTCACACAGGAAGTGGCTAAGAAGTAGCAGGAACTCAAATATTAGAGTGAGTTCCAGTGAAATGATGTTCGGGTGTAACTAAACAGGAAATTGTATGACACCACATGCTGCAACATATGTCCTGTGAATTGCTTTAACCGCAAGATTTTCCACCAAAGAAGAAGAAAGAACATGAAAAGTAGGAAATACTAAGAACTCCATCACTGCGACGCCTGACACAGACAACCGGCTTTCTCAGATTCGAAGACGCAGCATGGAAACTGCATATTTCCTGTTTTTTCTACACCTTTCCTTGAAGGGATACTGTGAAGCAAATCATCAAACAAACAAATCAGGTATTTATCATAATACAAATTGTAAATCATACATTACAGCAGAAGTGTTTTAAAATGTTGTATTTTTTTTAGAGGAAGTGTGAAGAGTGACCATTTTAGATTGAAATATGACAACAACACGACTCATCTGTGTGTCCAGATCTTCAGAAGCACTACAAAGCTGCGGAGGGACAAAACTTTACGATGCCATACTGTAACTGTTCAAAGATGGTGGATATGAAGAGTACAAGTTCCAGTGCTGAAGGAGGAGGAAATGAAGAGCAATTCCTAGACTGTGGAAAGCTGTTTATAGCTGAAGCTAAGCATTCTGGAAATTATTCATGTTTCACAAAGTAAATAATGCTAAGTTCAAGTACTGATATGTTGTATACAGTGATATATTGTTCCTATTTTAGGTATGTTTAAAGACACTGCACCCCGGAACGGTTTTTTGTTTTTTGCTGCTGTAATTGTTTCTCTTGCCCATAGAGACCCTAACGAGGACTCAGATAAAAATAGCACAAAATGCCAAATGTTACTAAAAATCACTGTTTAATCAAGGAATCCCTTCCCTGACCCACCAGGGCATGGATTCCTCTAAACCCCTGAAGGTGGGTTGTGGTATCTGGCAGTGTTGTCTGACATTTGGTTTATTTTACTAACTCTGTCTTTATTTTAAGTCATAATTTAGAAATCTAAACTATGACTCCCTCTGAGTGGATCACACTGCAAATCATCCCACCTTTCTGCAAAACATAATTAATGGATCTTGTCTTGTCATTCTCTTTTTAGTCACAGTCTTTATATAAGTCCTGTAAGTTATGAGGTAAGGCCTACAATGATTGGACTGTTTTTTTCAAGCACATCCCACAGATGGGTGTACATGGTCTGCAACACTGCTTAGTTGGGTGGTACGTGTCAAAATAACATCCACATGGATGACAGGATCCAATGTTTCCCAGCAAAACATATCCAAATGCATCACACTGCCTCTGTTGACTCGACTTCTTCCGACCAGGACCCTGTCGCTGGTTTTACCAGTGATTCCACACGAGCTGCAGGTTGGGAGATGCTCTAACCCAGTCGTCTAGCCATCACACTTTGGCTCTTGCCAGACTCACTCAAATCCTTACTCTTGACCATTTTTCCTGCTTTTAACATCAATTTTGAGGACAAACTGTTGCTCCCTAACATATCCCACCCACTAACAGATGAAGTGATAATCAGTGTTATTCACTTTTCCTGTCAGTGGTCATCTTATGTCAGATTGAAGTTTATTAGCATAGAAAGATGTCTGTGGGTTTCACCCTCATCATTTTCACCGTAGGTGTTTCAGAAAGACACCTCTTCTCAGCCAGTAACAGATATACACATGAGAATGCGAAACCTGTTTTCACTTTAAAAGTGTCAAAGTGTGAATCACACCTCTGAGATGTTTAAATGTTATCATTAGTCAATGAAACTTCACAGTTATAGTACCTTTCACAAATCTGAATGCGGCCCAGTTCATTGAGTGCAGTAATTTAATCAAAACTTGTTTAAAACCTTTTTTTAAATCTATCTTCAAATGCAAAATAAATTGTTTTCAATGAGTGTAAATGACTTGCTGCTTCACAAATTTCTGTTACATGTTCGTGTCGCTGCTATCCAGTGGCAACAAGCTGTTCTTCCGTCTGCAAGTGGAGAAAATGAGATGCCTTTGGCGTAATGAAAGCATTAAAATCCTGGTTGTGTGTGCTGGTGGTCAAATCTCCTGCCCAGGCTTCGGCTGTAGTAACAACACAAATGTCACTTGGTACAAGGTGAGTTCCATACAAGATAGTAGTAACCACTTCACAATCTAAACATTGAAATCACAGCAAAACAAGTGTGCTTTCTTACAGAATAAAAAGAAGGTTTCAGACCAACACAGGCCGTCCCGGGAAGTCAGAGAGGTGTTATATCTCGAACCAGTCCATGAAAAGGATGATGGAGTATTTTTCTGTCACACACAAATAATTGAGGGAGGAGTGACATGGACTTTGAGGACGGGTGTTGAGGTCATAGTTATACGTAAGTGCTGTCTTCATGTTCTCATATGTATGTGTATTTTTGTTTTCTTATATGATCAAGATATTATCACTATGGTTAAAAGTTCATGATTATATACAGGGAGTGCAGAATTATTAGGCAAATGAGTATTTTGTCCACATCATCCTCTTCATGCATGTTGTCTTACTCCAAGCGGTATAGGCGCGAAAGCCTACTACCAATTAAGCATATTAGGTGATGTGCATCTCTGTAATGAGAAGGGGTGTGGTCTAATGACATCAACACCCTATATCAGGTGTG
>NW_024582556.1:1037448-1090083 GCF_018398535.1 Haplochromis burtoni | reverse complement strand
TTAATGAGTTTTTTGGGTTCATTGAGAACATGGTTGTTGTTCAATAATAAAATTATTCCTCAAAAATACAACTTGCCTAATAATTCTGCACTCCCTGTAAGTACCACCAATTTTGAGCAAACACAGTAGCATACAGTTAGGACCATAATTTTTGGGGATGATGACAAATTTGTGTCATTTTTCTTTGTGCTACCACAGTGGATTTTAAAATCAATCAAGATGAAACTGAAATACAGACCTTCAGCTTTAATTCAAGGGGCTTAATAATCAATATTTTTAGATTAGCTGTAAATTACAGCATTTTTTTTAAAATAAATAACCCCCTATTTAAAGAGGATCGAAACTAACTGGGCACCCAAACAGAATTTTAAATACAATGATGATTTTAAAAAATATGGAAGAAAATCCTTTGCAATCATTGTGTAGCCCACCTGTACTTACCGTGCCAGGTAAGCACCTTGGGTTCTTTAAACCAAACAACTTTAATCCAATAAGAGTATGTCAAATATTACTTAGTGTCTTGAGTGTTGTTAGATGAACTTTAAAATACTAGGATACCTATTTAAAACTATCAAATGCAGGTATTGTAAAAGTAACAAATTTAGTACACTTACAAATCGCTAATGTAACACTTAGTCATCAAATGCCCCAACCTTAGTAACTAAGGAAATAAAATGACTCGGACCAGTTTCAGAAACAATTGAGTTGAATTAAATTATCTTGAAAACTAAAACAGAGAATTGTGTAAAATGCCGGGTTACAATTACTTTAAAATGTCTCATTATGTTTGGTATGGTCATTTGGATAACTCAAATTCAACTTCAGTAACACAAAGGGGGGTCCACACTCTCTCTGTGCACACACTCAAGCCAGCATATGTTAAAATAAAATAACACCAACAGAAATGAAAACTTGTTGCAGGCCTGAAGTGATGCTTGGGAGCAGTGTGGCCCAAAACGTGATGGTCACTTCACTCAAAGACGAAAAAATACATAAAATATTGTACCCTATAATGCCGAACTTGCAGTCTTTATGCTCTTGGAAGAGCATGATGAGGAAAAGAACTCGCTGTTGGAAGATATCTGGCAGTAAAAGTCTCTGCACCTCTAGCTTCTAGTCTCTCAGTCAGTTCAAGGAATGAAGAGTGATCGGCAGACATCCAAAGATGGTGCGGGCTCCGTATTAGTATCACATGCACTCTAGGTTGTCTTGGCATCTCTTAACTAACTGATGAATATTCACAGTTTCTACATATTTAGCCACTCAGCTAATGAGCTGACACCCATGTGTGCTGTGATGCTAACTTAAAGCTAATGCAAACATGAGCAGCTGCACTGTGTTTTTTAGGAGAAATGTCTCCAGCTTCTCACAGGCAGTTTGACTTTTTTTTTTTGTAATTTTTATATTGTAAAGTCTAAGATTCATGCCACACTACAGTTATTGGCAAAATCAAGAAGAAGAAGAACAAAGACTGTTGATAGTCCAATTCATACATACACTTTCTGCACTTAGTCCAATCACTTCCACCCAAGATTACGTCCACTTAAAATTATGAGCTCTTCGCAACAAACAGGATGCTTGTAAATATGAATATAATAATATTTGGGTGCTGCTCGTTTGGGGTCTCTCTCTTCAGTTACTACAAAGCATGCTCTGTTGGGATTACAGATCAGCTGACTGACTTAAATAGTATCCCATCTCTGTTTTTGCACTATGCTTTCCATCATTATCCATTTGCACTGTAATGTGGAGTTTAATCAGTTTTGTATCATTTGGCTTAACCTGAGCAGAGTACAGAGAAAGAGTATAGCCCTGTACACTTCATCCTGCTACTTCTACGAGCAGTCACATGATCAGTAAACACTAATTACCTTTTCTACTCACAGCCATACATGCCCGTAACCATTTGCACCACCTTTTCTGACACATAATGCAGTATGCTTTGGCTCATGAAGTTTTCTGCCTGTCTAATTTGGCCTTCCTGTTCTTAAATGCAATCGGTGGATTGCGACTTTTTGTAATCTCTTTGTACGCACATTCATGAGGCAATTTCTTGAATGTAGATGTCAGTGATATGCCTACCTTCTTGACAAAGTTCTTAATTTAGCTGGATGTTGCGAAAGTTTTTTTTAATTTTTTGTTTGTTTGTCTTAACCAAGTTAAAACTTCTGCAATCAAGAACTTTAGTTGTCTTCAATGGTCTTTAGGATGTTTTGGTGTTGCTGAACTGGCCAGTGCATTCATTTTTATTTTTATTTTTTTACAATCTACCATACTGGTTTTTGGCACATGATTAAGACTCAACATGATGGCCTCCTTCATTTGCACCTCTTTGGACTGCACACTAAGAGTTCCAGTGAACAGCATCCAAATATGAGAAAAAACAGTATGGGAATATGTATAACAATGGCTGTAAATCCGAAACAGTTTGTGTAACACATTTGTCAAAGTCCTTAAATTACAGCTGAAACTGCACTTCAATAGCATTTTGGCTGTTTGATTTTAAAATCCACTGTAATAGTGAACAGCAGGCAAAAAAACAAGCAAAACTACAAAAAGTTGTGTGGTATTGACCTAACTGTAACTCTAGGGTTGTTAATCTTCACCTAACTGCTGGGCATTTAAAATTACATAGTCCAATTCATACATACACAGTTGCACAGACTTCTCGTCCTTTCTGCGCATCTCAGTGCAGCTACCAATCACAACATTCATTTTCGTCCATAATTCTTCCGCTTAAATTCATGAGCCTCAACACCAGCATCTTTAAGCTTTCATTTATTCACTAAAATATTTCTGCACTGAAACACTGATTGGCACAGCATCAATAGCTGCCAGATGTTTTATCTGGTTAATGCTCTATACATAGTCTAGCTATTAACATTCAGCAACTGCACTATTCCATTCCTGCTATTGCTATGTGATCCATAGCTATTAACAGGGGTGCACATAAGTGGTCCACAGGTGCGCATTCGCTGTCAAAATAAAAGACGCACACCAGATAAGAAGTTGCAACGCGCATTTGCGTACATAAGATTTTCTGGAGGAGGACAGACATTTGTTTAGAATTCTTAAAGATGTCGAAGAAGCTCCTTTAAGCAATTACTTTGGTGTTCCTCCACCTCCAAATAAATGTAAGAAGGAGTCCGAACCACAAAAGAAGCACGTATTCTCGGAAAAGTGGTTGCAGGAGGTGAGCTGGCTTCAAACAAAAGATGAACGCACAGAGATATGGTGCAGAATATCCCGTGAAAATCCCACTCTAGCAGACAAAAACAGTGGCTTTTATATGTATGCAAATGCGCGTTGCAACTTCTTATCTGGTGCACGTCTTTTATTTTGATGGCGAATGCGTGTTGTTTCCCAACAGTGTCTTGTCTTATCTTGTTGTACTCTTGCTATTGCACACTTGAGTGTCCACATTGATCTCTTATGGTGCACTTGCAAAACAGCAGACATCACACACAGAGCTTATCTTATCGCCCTGCTCAGTTTAATGTCACAGTTTCCATCCTTCCAGCTTCCCAGTTCAATTGCTAAACTGTGAAGTTAAACTCATAACCAGTTGCACCAATTGTTTTATTCACAACAGGTTTTTTTTTCTGAAAGCTCCAATACCATGCTTCATGTCAGCTGCAGCACCACTCTTAAAGGTTATTAAAAAGGGAATTTTAATATAATGCTTTATTATAATCCTTACATAATGTAACTCAGTGGAAGAAAACACATTGGTTACACAACTTGCATCTTTCTGTTTTGCTTTGTTTTGTTAGGTTATTTATTGCAGTCGTCTTGCAAAAGATTGTGCCACTAAAGGCTAGCAAACAAAAAAAATGCAAAAAGATATATTTTTAAATATATATATATATACATATATATATATATATATACACACACACACATGTATGTATGTATATAAGACAAAGTTATGTGCGTCCTCTTACTTGCTTTTAATAGATAGTTTGGCCAATTAGAAATCTGATACTACAGTCTAATAAGATAAAAAAGTAATACTAAAGTAGGCCAGCGCATACTACCGGATAAAAGAGCATGGCCATATCTTGCAAGATCTAATGTCTGTACGTACTCATTTACACATTTGCACGTCAAACAGATGTCCCAAATTTAAGAATCCATTTTAACACACTTTTGAAAAGTCAGATTCTATAAATTGCAATAATATTTTTTTTCTAGGCCAGGTCAGACAAATTTGTTCTTTCACCAGTATGTCATTAGTGTATTCATTTACACTGATGCAATGGCATTTCATCCATATTCCAATCCCATAATTTCAAGAAATATAAAATTACACAAGGGACACCTGAATGCCACTGTCCTATAAGAAAACCATTTACATCCCAAACTCAATTTGTACATTACACACTCTACCAAAAAATGTTATTTGGTTCATATGCTGCTCAGAAACTGAATACCACAGGGCCTAACCCACAGTAGGTGGTTAAGTGGTTAACTGTTTGTGTGGTTGTTGCTATCATTGCTTTCCTGTGTAAGAACAACTTAGAATGCATGCAAATACATATGGTGATAGTACATTTCATTTATCTGTAGATTTGTCTTATAAAAGAGCTCTGGGTATGCAGCTAGCTATAAGTTAGTGCTGTTACATTTAAAACATACTGTGCTCTGAGCCCCTCTGTAGCTTGCTGACAAGTGTTGTGATGCAAAAATCAGCCTGACAGAGCTGCCTGCATCTTGGCTTATTTCTGCTTGTTTCTTGCTGAATTTTAAGGTGTCGGTATGTCTTGATATACACAGATTGCAAGGAGTCATTTGAATTGTTGTAGTGGCTGTTTCAAAGTAGAGCTCAGATCTATATGTGTATGACTGTTTCTGTAGTAAATTAGGTACACATTTCTGACTTTATTTCCAATCGCCTTCACAGCACCGCCATCACGCAGTCCTCCCAGGATTCCTGTTGATAATGAGCCAAAGGAAGTGGAAATTGGTGATTAGTTACATCATTCTGAAAAACTTATTTTAAAGAAAAACATGTACAGGAAGTGAACACACAAAATCAAGCAGCCCATTAGTTGTTTGTGTCACTTCTAGTGACCTGCTTTTAATGGCTTTTTTTCTCCTCCACTCAATTTAGGCCAGCCTTACACATTCTTATGTAAGGCACTTTTTCCTTTTGAACTAAATTTTTCACCAAAGATAGAGTGGTACATGAATAATGATGGTAACATGACTCTACTAGACAGTAAGTAAGTCGCATCAGTCCCTTACTACTAATGTTATAAAATCCATTCATGTAGCATGCAAAGCTCTCAACATCATTTCTGTAATGCAGACAGAAGTCTTTGAAAAAGTACACGCAAGAGTACGAGGTCATACAGGTAGCTACGATAAATGAGGTGACACCACATCACTTGACATACACGTATACCTGCATCGCCAGTAATACATTTGGAAACATCAGCGCCACAATCAAGCTGAAAAGAAAAATTAAAGGTAATAATGTTCTTATTGTTACTTCATCTGTTCATGTTTTAGTCAGACTATATTTGTAATAACACTGTTATATCACTGTGCTTTAGTCACTGTTGTGGTCTGCTGCAATAGACAGTATTTTTGCAAAAAAAAACCAAAAAAACTAATCACCAAACAAGCAAAAAATGTGATGAAATCCAATCTAAAGCTAAAGAGAAAGCTATTTAACTCATATTCATCACAAACAAAATTCTTAAAGCACGCGAGGGTTGCTCTGTGTCTGCTTAATGTGTAGTTAAACTGTTTCAGTTTTGTCTTCCAGCTTCTACCCATCCAGCTTCCCATGTCGGTCACTCCTGCTTTGAAGACGTAATACAATCTAAAAGTTGTTCTTTTGTTGTTGCTTTTTTCTTCTTGCAGTGCAATGGCCATCACTGGTTGGGTATCTAGTTACAGCCTTCCTGCCGGTGGGTGGGCTGATAATCGTCGTGCGTGTAAAATGGCTGGAGATACAGCTCATCTACAGATGCTACTTTAAAAATGGAAAACACAATGGAGGTTAATGCAGATGCACATAGACTGGCACACCTGTCTCTCCTCTTTATAGGACATGGCATTACTTAAATCCATAGGCTAACTGAAACACTGTGTCAATGCTTTAAAATAGTCACTTTCTGCAGTAGTGGCAGTCAATATATTGTTTTGTCTCCACAAAGAAAGACTGTTATCATATTTTTTTTCTCACGCTGTCTTTCGCAACTTGACACCTCTACCAGATGAGAAAGAGTTTGATGTGTTTCTGTCGTATGTGTGGAGCCCTGCATCAGAAGAAGTGTTGGGAGGTGAGATCATTTCCTCCAGATCACCTCTTAATGATGAGGAAGGTAAGCCAAAGCAAGGATTCTTTTTTCACCCTATTACATTTTTAAAAAACATAAAGTAACAGTTTCTTTTGTTGACAGGAGAACTGTGTATCACCGACCTACTTAACGAGGAAGTTAAAGCTACCAAAAAGCCACTAGAGGTGCTGCTGCCCCAAGTGTTAGAGGACCAGTGGGGGTATCGCCTCTGTCTACTGGAGAGGGATGTGATTCCTGGAGGAGGTTAAAAGATCATATATCTGTGTCTGTGTGAGAGATGTTTCCCAAAAAGGTTCCTAATTTCTTTTTTCTCTACAGCATACACAAATGACGTGGTTCTTGCAATAAAGAAAAGCCAAATGCTTATCTGTGTCCTGTCAGATGACTACTTCACCAACAGTAATGCTGTGTTTGAACTGGAATCAGGAGTTCAGGTAGGATTACATACTCACAAAGCAGAACTTTTTCTTGTTTTGTATAGTTTCTGTAGTAATTAGAGATGGCACGATATCACTTTTTTTTCCAATACCGATTCCGATATCATAAATTTGGATATCTGCCAATACCGATATGAATCCGATAAAGCGCTTTTTGTAATCAATAAAACAGTTTTTAATAAATATCTTGCTGCATTTTGCAGAAGTTCATACTCAAGTTTTAAAAAAACAAGGGACTGAAGCTATTTTGTTATACCTGTATGCAAAAAATACACTCCACCCAAAACATTTTATAGTTCAGCAACACTGATCAATCTAATAAATTTAAACCTACACCATCCTCCCTATTCTGGTATTTTAAAGAGTACTTACCTACCTAACTAATAGGGTTGCCAACTCCCAGCAAAAATATTAGGGAACCACCCCCCGCTCTTAATCGATGTAATCAACTTTAATTTAATGCATGTGTAAAACAAATGCACAGAAATCAATTATTTTTCTACAATATTTAAAGAGATTCAACATCTTTCTTCAACAGAATTGCAGACTGCACAGATGGTACCTTCCCAAAGGAAAACGTACTATAGCTTACTAGGGTGTATATTACACTTATTAGTTACTATATACAATAATGGATTTCTATACATTTAATCAGATGACCACTTTTGTTGTAAGATTCAGATAATTATTTGTTCAAAGTTTTTAAATGACATAACAAAGAAAAATATTTCTTTGTGCCTCCCTTTCCCTGTTAATGCCCTACCTGGCCCCCTGGCAACACTTTGCTAGAGCCGCCCCTGCACAGTTACCAGCCGTCAGCTACTTAGAAAAGGATCCTGGTGTTATTTATCTCTCAGAAACAGTTCATAACTTCCCTTCAACTCATTCATGTCACCTAAAAGGTAAACCTGTTTCTCCATCACCTGTTCAGCTCTGATGATTCAGTAAGGACATCTCCTGGTTTCATCTTCATGTTTCCCTCTCACCACATATCCAAACGGATATCATGACCAGCAGCTTTTACAGCCGTGGCTCCAGCAAACCTCAGCTGATACTAGAAAGTGATATTAAATACATTCTAACAACAGCTTATCAAGCTGAAAGACGGGACTTGCTGCAGAAAAGCCGATCAGCTGATCATTGATCAGTTTCATGTTTGAAGTAATAACAGGAGAGGAAGGGGGAGTGAATGAGAGAAGTAGATACAACTGCACAGCAAAGACAGAATAACTCCAGCTTTGTGTCTATTTTTTAATTCTAGCTGAAGTACGGGACAAATCGCTTCCTTTTCACCTCAAT
Source organism: Haplochromis burtoni (assembly GCF_018398535.1). Taxonomy (NCBI): domain Eukaryota; kingdom Metazoa; phylum Chordata; class Actinopteri; order Cichliformes; family Cichlidae; genus Haplochromis; species Haplochromis burtoni. The sequence continues at coordinate 1,082,036 of NW_024582556.1, read as the reverse complement.
ATGGAACTCCGATGGCCAGTCCAGCTGTGGATCCATATATCAGTTGTTAATCTTAACATGGAAACACTATGCAAACATTCAGGGATGAACTTACACACTTGCTTTACTTCTCTGGGATAGTTTTCGCCAAGATGAAATGCCGCGGTTAGGAAGCATGTAGCGAGGCTCCAAATGCTCCAACAGACCACCGACAGGTCTGGCAGACAACAGCCGCTCTATCACGTGACACATACTGCTCCGATGCGCAGAGCTGGGTTACGCCAATCAGCGCGTTTTGTGAGGTGATTTTGTGATACTTCGGATTGGATTACATTTTTAATTTCTCTCCGATATCCGATCCAGTAATTTAAGTCAGTATCGGACCGATACCGATACGTAATATCGGATCGGTCCATCTCTAGTAGTAATCAGACCAGATGGACTGTTACATGTAAGACAGATTAAAATTCATTGATTACTGATCCCCCCGGGATAACCTGTGGCAAAAACGACTCTCACAATCACACTTCTAGGTCACAGTTTTAAATCTCTTCTGCAATCGCATACAAAAATTGGCCACCTTACTTGCTTCAACAGCTTTGTAGATATTTGAAGTTTACACAGCTACGTTCTCCCCTGAAAATATGTTAAAAGTTTATTTTGTGACCCAGAAAGAGTAATAAGAGTAATATTAAAAACTTAGTAGCGGCCGCTATTGTTGAAAACTGGAATTGGCTGATCCACGCTATGAATTCTGGGATATGGTGGGCCATAAAGGACACACCCGACCCATCCTTAAAATTCGTGGAAAAGGAGGACGCATTTGTCTGCATTCGGAGGAGTCTACGAATTTGGGCAGCCTTTGTCGCATCGCTGTGGCGTAATCGGCCTACAAATGCAGCCCATGAATTTGGACACCCCCCAACGGTACCTTTTCCCTCAGGGGTGATCAGCCCGTCCACGGAACCGTTGTTCAGCGATCACACGGACCATCCTGTTTGTGACATCATCTTATTGCGGAAGTTTTCCATTAAATAAAGCCTGCAGACAAGTGGTGAGCGGTAGCTAACATTCTTTAATCAAATCAAAGAACAGAAAACTAAGCTTGGTGGAGAGGATGCATGACCGTGGGGCAGACGGTCAGCAGAGTCCCTCTCTGAGCCTTGCATGGCTCTCAGTTAAATACCTTCTCTAGGAACAAAAGGCAGTACACAGCTGTTTCACACCTTAAGGTTCACACTCCCTTGCTACCTCCCAGAGTCCTCGAAGACACAAAAGACTCTTCCTGTGGAGTTGTCTGCTTCCCCCCAACTTCCTTACCAGACCCCCACCATCTGTCTAACTGCTTGAGTGTGAGACATGCTAAAATCCAGTGGCACTAAGGCATTATACAATAAAATAATGTGAATAATACATAAATAAAAGACATTCTTATACACATCATATCACGGTACCGCACTGGAGTTCACTGAGCTCCAGATTCCATTCAATTCAATTCAAAATTTATTTGTATAGCACATTTAAAAACAACTAACCCTTTGGTTAACTAACAGTTAATCAAAGTGCTTCACAATCAGTTAAGAACAAGAGAAAGCAATAGGAAACAAATATAGATAAATTAGAAACAAATACTGATAAATGAGAAGACAATGAATTAACATTAAAAACATAAAACAGGTACTCAAACTGAACTCGAATTAAAAGCCAAAGTAAAAAAGTGAGTTTTAAGACGCGACTTAAAAGACTGAAGACTCTGAAGTACAAATCTCCACTGGCAGATTATTCCAGAGTCTGGGTGCTGCTGCTACGAAGGCCCGATCTCCTCTATGCTTCAATCAAGGCCTCGGTTGTGCTAAGAGCATCTGGTTAGGTGATCTCAGCCCTCTTTTGGGGTCATACATGTTGAGGAGTTTGTTTAAATAACTGGGCGCCATATTATTTAAAACTTTAAAAGTAAGTAAAAGAATCTTAAAATCAATACGATACTTTACAGGAAGCCAATGTAAATTTGCTAAAACTGGAATGATGTGTTCATGCATTCTAACACCTGTTAAAAGAAGTGCAGCATCATTTTGGACTAACTGCAAGCGATGGAGAGATTAGTATTAAGGACCCAAATAGAGTGAATTGCAGTAGTCCAGTCTAGAGGTGATTAAGGCATGAATAAGTGTTTCTAGGTCTCTTGGAGGACGATGAAGCGGTCTCCATGCCTAGATGCTTGGTTTTATACACCTGTGGCCGTGGACTTCATTTTAACAAATGTTTTGATGGTAATTGAATACTTTTGGCAGTTAAATGTACCTTCTAAAGCTTTATTTTTTCCCTGGACACATTATGAAAACATGCAATTTTCCTTCCAAACTTCACACTTATGTTTAGCAAATAATGACTATGTAGAAGTTGCCAGTGGAAAACTTTCATTTTGCAAGAAGCACAACCCGAATACAATCCTGTAAGTTTCATTTAATCACTTCAGTGACTTAAATTGAAACCAATAGCTGTGTGAATCTTCTTTTACGATAAAGGTGCAATTTTTTTAAACAAGAAAATATTTATAATTTCTTAACAATTAGATTGTTATCATTTATTTATCATTATTGTTTTGTTTTGGGGTTTTTTACACATTTTTAGGCTTTGCTGCAAAACTCTGTCCTAAAACTCCTGCTTTTATGGACCACTAAAGCCTCGCCATCTCTTATCCAGCCTGATCCCCCCCTGCCCACACTTGTGCAAAGGGCCTTGGGAGTGCTACCCAGCCTGGATTGGAGGTCAGGGGAACCTTCCCACAGCAACTTCTGGAGATCTTTAAGGAAGACCATGCCCAAAAACAAAGTGAAGCTAGTTTCAGTGAGGTAGCATTAATGATTTTTTTTGGTGTTGGAAGAAACTATAGAATTTATAAGGTTACTCTTCTTTTCTTACTGTACATTATATTTATTTACTGTGTACTGTAAAGGTGAAAGTTCTCTTAATATAGTTTTCATTAAAATGTTGCAAGCACTTTCAACAAAAGCCATTCAACCACAATTAACCACAGAACGTCAACGGAAATCATCATAAAAAATAAAAAAACAGAAATCCTTATGATACCTGAAATATTTTCATGTGTATACTGTGCATAGTATTTTTTTTAACTTTGAAATACTGTTTAACACCTTGGTTTTGCTTTGTACTTATTTTTCTTATATAGAGCTCACAGTTTATCATTCATATTTATTTTCTGAGCGTCTGCAATAAAAACATAAATTCTTCCTGGCTTTAATAATGTATTTTGATTCTCAAGGTCAGAACAAAAACACACGTTAAGGAAATTTCCATGACACAGATGTAGATTCATAGCTATCATTTTAACATTTTGGGAGGGAAAAAAGGGTGAGTCACCTCCTATACTATAGGGCTGGGTATCGCCCCTATTTCTAGAATCAATTCGATTCTTTTTCATAATCTCACGATTCGATTCAGTCAATTTTGACTAAGTCAGAAATATTATAAGTCTGATCAATTGTCAGTACTGACACCTATAAGACTTTATCAGAGGTGTGAGCATCACAGCAGATGCCTTTGTGTCAAAGCAACTGAGGATAAAACACAGAAAAACATGAAGGAGATTTTCCTGGCCTGGCTTTAAAGCAGATAACCTTAAAAATATTCTGCAGTAGAACAAAAACCGGAAAAAAAAAACATGAATCAGCATACGATCATTACCTAATGCTGCTGAAGTGAAGCAGAGCAATGTTAGAGGTTTTATTAGAGACACAGCTAAGCGTTTTGCAATTTGGCATAATTTTAAAAAATTTACATTTCTTTGGTATTGAACATAAAAAAATGAGGCTTTCTTGTTGGAAGTCTCTTTTTTTTTTTTTTTTTTAAACCAGTCTACCGCTGTAAACGACAGTAGACTGGTGGGTAATAAGCAAACGAATAATGCAGAAAAAAAGAGATTTGAGATGAGAAGCTGTTCTTGAAATACACAGAGAGAGAAAGCTGTGTAGGAAGTGTGATTTTATTGTGGTAGAAGCCAAAAAAAGCAAAAGTAAGAGGAAATTCACAATGATGTTTATGTGAAGCGAAATGTGAAGCATAGTTTGGATCTTCTTTTGCTGCTGGTTCAGTCAATTTTGGATGGAGAGTGACACAATCTGCAGCATCAGGATCTGTGAGCTGTCGGCTTTCAGCCCCAACGGCGTGTACGTGCCATCGGGTGAGAAATGAATCGATGTCGCTTTATTCAAGGTGAAATTGATTTTAATTGGAAAACCGATTATCGAAACTCAGCCCTACTATACTATAGTCACCTCCTATACTGACTTTATTAGTGTCCGTGAGTATTTGTATGTACCTGGTTTCACATGTTACAAAGACTGACTTATAAATACACATTTTAAAAAAGGAAATATTTAATGGAAACAGATTTCAGCATAACGTTGATTGAATTTATTAGGGGACGTTAACAGAACACTCAACCCACAGAAATTCAAAGTTCATATTTCTCATTAAGATGGATTTCCCCCAGACTGTAAAGCACAATGTATATCAGTGAGGTGCAACTTAAAATGGGCCTGATTAACATATCAACAGCACTGTTACCCACACCCTGGTATCCACATCATGCCGCATTCAGTCTGGGTTTCACACAGAGGTCAACTACAGACATATTAGTTTTGGACATAGAAATGAAATCAGACATATTTCTACAGTAATTAGCCTGAATGGGTAAAAGAAAGCAAGCATAACATAAACACTGAGGTGGCACAGCCGGTGAAAACCAAGGATCTGGAACTGACAAACTCATGCCATGTCTAGTGTACTTCACACTCAAGACAGCATAGGTCTCACACTCTGATTTGTGGCATTTTAAAAATAAAACACTGTGGCACTCCTATTTACATTTTTACACAGAAATTAAGCAAGCAGCACACTTGCTCACCAGCTTTGGAGAGGAGCAAAGGAAAATGTGGGGCGTAAGGTGAGAGTTTTGTTTTTTTCATTAACCTGAAAAAGCAAATACAATTGTAGCCATCATACTGGGGAATTTCTTTTCATCACCAGTTCACACCTTTTACACAGAGGTCAACCAGTATTTCAAAGTGGAAACAAATTCAGTCACAATCAAAGCAGGCTTAAAGTATTCATCATCACAGACCCACAGAGAAGTTGGAAAAACTAGGACTCTAATGACTAATTATCTGAGCCTTCACTGATATTTAACATGGTTAACCTATACAAAATTAGCTAGTAGTGACAAAATTTGCTGTAGTTATTTACAAGTTTTCTGCTTGGGACTTGAGCTTCCTTTCCCAAAGCTTTTGATGATCGGAAAATCCCTGTTTGCCCTTGTTGAAGGAATTAGGTCCTGCAGATGTTGGCGTTTCCCTAAAAAGGTGACAGAAGTAAAGAAATTAAAGATTTCAAAGCTGACCACAGAAGCCAAGTGCAAAATTGTAAAGTACAGTCTGTACCTCCCAATGTTCTTCATCCTCATCTTTGCTTCTGGAGGCATCTCCTCAGGTTCACTCTACATGACAAAAGAAAGTTAATATCAGCCTCTGAACATCTACTGTTCAAGCATTTTTTGTGATCGTGACATGCCTGCATGCACAGACACTTACATCATCATCTTCGTTAAAAACAGACGCTAGGCCCAGCTTTTTTGCAGGAAGTGATGGCGCAGTCTCTTTGGGCTTCTAAAAACAGGTTGGGGGACATGACAATTAGGAAAACAAAATAAAACACCACAACTTAGCATCAAGCATCACACCTCCATGCTCAGAAATCACAATCCTTCCTTCAGCTTCTGAATTATAGCAGTGAATAAAGAAGTTTATGTAACAACACAGAAGGTCAACGTGAAACTGACCTCTGATATTTTGGATATTACCAACACCAACATGCATATGAACACATTCATAAAATGGAGAAAATAGGGATGAAATGTGTTTTGTGAGGCAACCGTCATAGTGATGGCTGATCATCCAAAACTAGTCATTTGATTCTTATGGTCTATTGACTGTTAATGACAATTTTGAAGAACTTCACTCAAGGTAATAAATTGCGATTGCAGTCACAGTGTCTTTTGGAAGCATAAACACAGCAACATGCAAATCTTGGATGAGGTACACTGGTGGCCAGATTCAAATGACATGTCTTTTTAAAACTTTTAAAAACTTCACTACTACTTTTTAAAAACTCTTTAGGACTTTTCTGAGCAGTGTGCCATGATCATTTACAATCCCATGCTCTAACTTTTATGCTATTCAGACACTGTGTACAACAATTTCATGGGTGTTACAACACCCATTATATTAATAGGGTACAGATTTTTAAATAACAGCGTTGCACAGTGTTAGTCTACAGTCTCACATACTCACCGGTGCTCCCAGTTTAATAGATATGGGGTTTGTTTTCTTCCCCAATTGACTGCTCATGCTGAAGCCTATTTTGGAGACTTTGGTTGGTGCTGGTGGGTCTGCTGAAGACTCGTCTTCATCTTCGTGGGTGAGATGCTGGGATGTGCGTTTGACTGCGGTCCCTTCTCCCCCCACAGTGCTACAAGAGACAGGCTTAGTTTTCACTCTGCCTCCCTCCTCCTGCGGCCCTGCTTGAGGCAAGACAACTCACCAAGGTGAACAACTGTTTCCTGGGCGTTATTAAATCCATCATCTTTACCTGTATGGCTAGCCATTAATGAAGCAACGAAACATAAGTACCACTCTACCATTTAATTTGGTGCTTTATCAATCCACGTGACGACTGTGTGCGTAGTAAGTCGCAACCTTATCAGAATTTGGTGTTTGAAGCACTCTACATGATGTATAAGACCAGGTAACCCCAAGCTAAGATGCCAGCGCTAACTAGCATTAGTTAGCTAATAGCACACCAGCTATTCCGGCGAGTTATGAAGCTAAAAACAAAACAGTGGACTGTAGTAAAGAGTGATGCCTTTGGCTTATCAACTGTTAATTAATAGTACATCTGACACGCACCTAAATAGGTTAACGTCAACACAATATTAACTGCTAACTTGTCATTAGCAAGCTTATCTACTTAGCATGAAGTTGTCTTAAGACACCTTCTGCTAACGTCTCTTCTTAGTTTTAATAAACAGGGGGCATATCAAGCTAACACTGACTACTTTATATTTTTCAACCATATTATACACTATAAAACAGCACACATATCACCTCTGTCGTCGGTGTTACCCCTCCTTTTACGCTCGTTATCCGCCATTTTTTTCTCCACTCAATTTCACCGCTAGTCGTCTTCTGGCGCTGTTAGCAGTACAACCCTCCCACTCTGATAATAGAAGAAGAGGAAAATGGACGTAGCAATATGACAGCGAGCTAACCTGGTAAACAGAAACTGGTAAGAATAAGGAACTTAACGAGTTTAATCGCATAGCGTGTTATTTATAGCTTGTAGGTATTTAGGTAAAGCTACAGGTCGACTTGAGTTAATATTAAAAGTTGACCCTAATGTGAAATATTACCTGTTGTAGCTTTGCTATCCTCAGCTATGCTACGTGTTAATGTAATGCTGTGTTGGCTAACATTTATGTTACAGTTCATTAGCGCTGTAAGACCCAGTGTGTTTTATATACACGGCTGATATCTTTTAGATTACTTCCAGTAACGGTTATTTTACATAGTTAACACAATTGATAGACTTTATGCATTTCTGTCACCCTTGGATAACTTTCTGTCTTTTGTTGTTTGTTTGTTTTTTAAATTCCCAGTCCCTTTAAAAGCTTGCCCTAAGACAATGTACCAGTCAAGATGGGACAGACAATGTGCGTATGCTCCCGTGCCTCCATCACCATTGATAACAAAAAGTATTATTTTGTCCAGAAGCTCGACGAAGGGTAAGAAAACATTTTCACACTGTATGACTTTAACTACGCAGAAGTATATCATAAGATTTTATATTTGTCACCAAATCCTAAATTAGAAAAAGAAACAAATGAATAATTAATCCTCTAAGAGTTATCCCGATGTAGCTCATTACTGTGACCTTCATTCATGAGTCTCATAGCTGCACTTGGTGACCGCATCTCAACTTACAGGGAACATGGGCACTGGTTGTTAGTTTGTAAACAGATCCTATACACTCTCTTCGTTATTTTATTTTATTAACAGGGAAGAATCAAGCTTATAACCTCAGATATGCTGGGAAATCATAAGGCAATGAAAGATGGATTAATGCATTGTTGATTATTAAAACTTTTTGGCTCTAGTTTCTTCTTTTACCTGTTCCCTTTTAGGATAACAGTGGTTATCTCCCTTTGTCTCACCTTAGCCATAGTCTTCCTCTGTCACACAAACCCTTTGTATATCCTCCTTCACTATATCCATGAATCTTCTCTGTGGCCTTCCTCTTTTCCTGCTGTCTGACACATATCTACTATCCCTCCTCTGTGCATGTCCAAACAATCTTTGTTTTCTACCTGTGTTTCCAAAGCCGTCCCTCTGATCTACTTATTTCTAATCCTGTCTAATCAGGTCACTCCCAGTGAAAATCTTAGCATCTTCAACTCTGCCCACTCTTTGTTTTTATTTTGTTTCTTTTTGGGGTTTTTTGGGGGGGGGGCAGTATCACAGGCTCCAAGCCATACATCATAGCAGGTTTCACTACCATCTTGCAAACCTTAACTTTGATTAATTTGCTATCCTTCTGTCATAAATCCCCCTGATCATTGTCTCAACAAACTCCAACCCACTACATGCACACTTTTCTTCACCTCCTTTGTTCAAACCAAAGCAAATATGTATGGCATGTCACTGTCAGTTTTGCATTGATAAACCTTTTTCTCTTTTTAGTGGGTTCAGTTTCGTTGATCTGGTTGAAGGGGTAAAGGATGGGCACTTCTATGCCCTGAAGAGAATCCTATGTCATGACCGTGAGGGTCGCCAGGAGGCTCAGACAGAGGTGGAGATGCACCAGATGTTTAACCATCCCAACGTCTTGAGCCTGGTTGCACATTCCTTTGTTGATCATGGAGGCAAGACTGAAGCCTGGCTACTTCTGCCATATATGAGAGTAAGTTTTTGCAGCAGTTATCATTAGCATAATCTTGAGAGAAATGATCTTGGTCTGATATGCTTGCGTGCTTATGCAAACAGAAAGGCAGTCTGTGGTCTGTTCTGGAGAAGCTGAGAGACAAGGGGAGCTCAATGCCTGAAAAACAAATTTTGCAAATCTTTCGTGGTATCTGCTCTGGACTGAAGGCCATTCACGACAAAGGCTATGCACACAGGTAATCCCTAACCAACTGAGATGTTGAATAAGAAATTATATGAAAAAAAAGAATAAACATCATTGTGCTGTTATTAGGGCTGCTCAATTAATCGAATTTTAATCACGATTACGATCTGGGCTTTCAACGATCATTAAAAATGACTGAGCCGATTATTAGCCCCTCCCTCATTTATCCGCGACACCTTAAAGGCCGGTCCGTGAAAATATTGTCGGGCATAAACCGGTCCGTGGCGCAAAAAAGGTTGGAGACCGCTGATTAAGAGGACCCGAAGGAAGCTCGGAAAGCTAAGCAGAAGTTATTTGGAGAGTGACTGCCGTTGGTTGAAAAGAGAGTTTAAAAAAAAAAAAACGTCAGTGGTGTTGCACACTATTTTATATTATTTTTTAAAGTCATTGTTAACCCTTTAAAGCCGGTCAGAGCAGCACGCTCCGTTTTGCGTAACTATTTTAAAATCCCTGTAGAACCTGAACCATGTAAGCTAGCGCAATAATTTGTTTTGCATATGAAACCGGAGGAGTTGTACTAACATCTTATGCCATCAGCTTGTCCTCGGTCACGGTTTCGTTCCACATATAGCTTTGCAAAAATTGCATAAAAAGCGCTTGCAGGAACAAAAACATAATATTCCAGAAACACGCTTTGCCGTTCCTATCAGCTGTTCGTAACACTTCCCACAGTGAAATGATGCACATGCTGTTTTCTTTGCAAATTTGCATCATAGGATTGTTTTTTGTTTTTCCTGCAGTATATAAAAATTGCTGTATCTCCAAAATAAAACTATGAAGACACTCAAAATAAATTTCCTGTTGTTGTAAACTATTTTTTGCAACTTTTTTGTATTTAAAGTTTTGAGGGATAAACCTCTTAAATTTCTCCAAGTAGAAATATATGTAAACAAAACAAAAGCGATTTTCAATTTTTTTTGTAGTTTATTGCACTTTTTTGCAATTTATGTAATTACTATGGACTTAATGCATACATATTATTAAAATATGGGCTATAACAGTTGTATTGATGTATAGCAACTTGAAATGCTCCCACAAATGGCACTACAACATGTAAAAAAAATAATATAAGCTCTGGTGGACTTTGTTCTATGGTAGGTCTTAAAGGGTTAAATAAATATCGTCAAATAATCGTGATCTCAATTTCAGTGAAAATAATCGTGATTATCATTTTTGCCATAATCGAGCAGCCCTAGCTGTTATGCATTATTTGATTAAAACTTTAATCTTACTTCCGATCTGTTTATTTTTGACTTGGGGTATGCAGTTTTTCAGCAGCAGTGCATGGTGGTGCAGAAATGACAAGCGAGTGCACTACATGCATATCATGTTTCACACATTTCAAAAGAAATACTAGATTATTTTGCCATATTCAGATTCATTACTCCCATAAAGGGGGAAAATCCATAATTTTTATCTTTTAGAAAGCTCCACAATACTTATGCATTTAGAAACAAAAACATTATTTCACCACTTAAATAAGTTGAACCAGTTGTGTGTCTTGCAGCTCATTGCCATATTGTCTTTATTGATGGTCAGCTGCAAATAGCTTGACCACATTCTAACAAACATATGGGACAAACACAGTGTTTGTGTGGGTCAAAGTGGGACACGTTTACAATGCTGGGAGGTGGTCAAATGCAATATATTTGAACGTAACCTTTTAAACTTTCTTGCCAACTTACTAAATAGTTGTCAGTAGCATCTGTATATCTCATATCTGACAATTTTAGTAATTTTTAACAAGTTATGGCACATGCACTTCACAGAATAATTGTTCTTGTGCAAAATAACTTTAGAAAAACAAATTTCTCACTATATACTACCTTTTCATTTTCTGTGTTGTAGTTTCTATCATTTTCACAAAAATTTGCAAAGCTTCTTACTTTTTGGTAATTTGGAACTTTAGCCTGACTAATGTTATACCCAATGTGACTATGCTAAAAATACTTCCCTTCATACACATTGACTAAAAGCCAGGCTTTAGAAAAGTGCATGTATTGAAGAACCAGTCAAAATGTAGCACATTGTCTCAAGATTATTTGTCTAAATAGTTGTACTTCTTTTGAAAAACAAACTAAAGGTAGTTTGGTTATCATCAAAATGGCAATTTCAGCTCGAGTGACCAGATGTTCCTCTTTATGTGGGACTGCACAGCATTTTTACTTCTTGTCCAACGTCCCACAGCTTACCCGAGTGACTGGTTGTTGCCAGATGGTCAGCAACAGGCCTCCAGGCATGAGTGACTGATGCAACAGTCAACCTGCTTTTGTGTTTTTTGTTTTTAACCCAACAGAGTTGTCTACATCTAAATGCCTGCTGTGTGCTATAATTTGACAGAGACATAAAGCCCACGAATGTGCTTCTTGATGAGGATGACAGGCCAGTTCTGATGGACCTTGGCTCAATGAACCGTGCCAGGATTGAGGTAAAATCCAGGGTCTAAGAAGGATTTTTAAGATTTGTGACTTTATGGGGGTTTTTTGTGGAAAAAAAGACTTAGTTAGTTTAACTGAAGCCTGAGGTGAAACTGGTCACCACAGCATTTTTGTGCTCTGAATGTGTAAGAACAAAGTGCCGTCCTCACTACTTTTTTTGTGTTTGTTTATACTGAAAAGTAATTTTCAGGCTTTTATTTAATTGAATTCAATTCAATTTTATTGAATTTAAATGTTGCTGAGCTCCACCACTAGATGGCAGAGTAGTGAAGCTCATATTTAGGTTATACAGCTAAATGTCTGGGTTTTGTCTTTAGTTTCTCAGGACACAGCTGTTTTCTTTCTAGATTTTCTTTTCTTTTTTTTTCTTTTTTTTTAAACATAATTGACTGTGTAATGAGCAATGTCACATGTGACTTTTAACATTTCCATAGCTTTTATTGTTAGATTTGCTTTTTGTATGTCTCTGAAACTACTTTGTGGTTCTTTAACACATCCATCCAACGTCTTACCACTAGAGCCCCTAAACTACTTAACCCACGAAGGATTTAATAAAAATGACTTCATTGCAGGTAAAAGGATCCAGAGAAGCCATGACCATACAGGACTGGGCCGCCCAGCGGTGCACCATTTCGTACAGGGCTCCTGAACTCTTCAATGTTGAGAGCCACTGCATTATAGATGAGCGCACTGATATCTGGGTAAAGCTGTGTAGACCTTTTTCCTCTTGGCTTGTCCGTGTTGCGTATGTTTGTTCTCAGTAAATGTCACTCACAGATGAAACCTCTTTCTTGTGCTTTGCTGTCCCCACCGTTCCAGTCACTTGGCTGTGTGCTTTACTGTATGATGATGTTGGAAGGGCCGTACGATCTGATATTTCAGAAGGGAGACAGTGTTGCTCTGGCTGTCCAGAATCCAGTATCCATCCCTCCCTCTTGCAGGTCAGTCTTCAGGCTGTAGCTTGAAAGTTTCCTATTTATTTAAATGTTTGTGTTACTGCTTTGCAGAGTAGTAGGAAAAAACGGTTGTTTTGAATTGAGAAGCCCTGGAGAATAAAAGCATGTTCCAGTTCTAATGGCGTGCAACTGATTTTAGGACCGATAGTAACAGGAATAGGTACCTTACCAAGATTTTTGTATGCTTGAATTTTCTTTGGTACTGTTCAGTTAAGCTAACACAACACTGACCTCTCAAATGTAGTACAAAAAAACTAAGTTTAGTTTCTCTTTCATTTAAAAAAAAAAAAAAAAAAAAAAAAAAAAAGCTATGTGGCTGTGAGCCTGGCTACACCCTGGAAACCTTTTCACTGTTAATAAAAATTGTGCATGCTTAACACCGCACATGCTTTACAGTGCGGTGTAGAAGTCTTAAGCTACCCCTCCTTTCATCGTATTTTCATAGGAAGGAAAAGGCATTGCAGTTCTTTGAAGTTCTTTCAAAAGTTTGAAAGTCAAGATTTGGTATCACCACCTTTTATTCTTCAACACAGCTTGAACTCTCTTAGACAAGCTTTCTGTCATTTTTTTAAAAAGTAGTCTTCAGGAATGGTTTTTCAGCAATGTTGAGGTTTGAGCTTTAGGATCATTTACATGCTGAAAAATGAAGCAGTTGCCAACCAGATGCTTTCCTCATGGCACTGTATGATGTATCTAACCTCACTTTTCTGTGTTGATAATTTCACAAATGTTGTTCTCCAACACCACTGGTTGAAATGCAGCCCCGAATCATGATAGAGCCTCCACCATGCGTCATAGATTGGTGTGGACACTCTATTGTACCTCTCACCTGTACTTCTCCAAACACACTGACTAAGATTTGAACCACAGTTATCAAATCTGGATTAATCACCCAATAAGACCTGTTCCTACTGATTTTCAGTCCAGTTCTTGTGTAATTTGGTCAGCCTGAACCTTTTCTCCATGTTTATTCCCTCCTTTAACAATGGCTTCTTGACAGCCATCCTTCCCCAAAGACCGTTTCTGATTAGGCTTCAGTGAACACTTTTTTTTTTTTTTTGAAGTTTGAACTAAAGTTGTGACATGCTGCTCTTAACAAAGTGCCTAAAATAACCATTTAGAATGGGTTCTGTGCCGAGTTGTCTGTTATCTATAGACACTAGTTCATCCTTTGAGTTAGGCGCCTTTTTCTGCTTGAATCATTCATATGTCAGTGTGAAGTTGCTTAACAAACAAAAAAGATTCTTCTGAAAATGCTCGGTACAAGGACTGGACTGAAAATGAGTGAAAAAAGCTTACAAGAAATTCTGAGTCCTTGGAACCAAAATCTAAAGAAGCGAGGGGGTAACTCAAGACCTTTGACAGCACTCTATCAAACCTTAAGTTGGTATTTGTCTTGTACCCAGATACTCAGAGGGTCTGCAGATGCTGCTGAGCTCCATAATGGTGTCAAATCCTCAGGAGAGACCGAACATCAACTGGGTTCTTGATCAAGTACAGGACCTGCAGAGTCGCAGCCCAAACACCCAAACCAACATGGTCTGATCCTGCACAGTGAACCAAATGTGTGGTCATGTAGACCTTTGAAAGGAACATCTTAGTTCCAGGTTAAAATTCTTTGATTTATTTATTGACTCTAATATACCAATTTTCACTCATCTTGGGGAGCTTGGCATGAGTTTAGTTTGAATGTTCCAGTTCAGTTTGGGTATCACAAAACATTTGTATAGTCCTCCTAAAGCTCTGAAGAATCAGAGAAGCCTTACATGTAATTACACCCAGAAGCCAATTATGGCTGAGGTTATGTGCATCTGATAATGAAGTGGGTCTGTTTTGTAATCTCAACGTTCTTCCAAGAGTAGAATAAAGAGGACACCACTCTGTCAATTCAGTTTGAGGCTGGAACTAGCAGGGTGGAATTTTAGTTTGGGACTATGATGAGGGCAACAGGCTGGCTTTATTACTCTATATGAAGGTTAAAATCGGTGTACATTAACTTAAAATTCAGTTATGAAGAAAAGCTGCCTAGCTACTGGCTGTGGCCTTATAAAATAAGCATATTTCTATAATAATACTTTAAGATATTCAACTTTGTGTTTTCTCAGTTATAGTGTGGTTGTTTTTTCTTTTCTTAATGACAATGGTGTAAAGATAAAAGATAAACATAAAAGCTTTGCCAAAATTTCCTGTGAGTGAAAGCTGCCCCAGATGACATTCCCTAGCAAGAAGGAATATGTTCCACTTTCTTTCTTTCTTTTCCCCCCTTTAATTCCTTATTATTCCTTATTATGTGTAACACTTAGTTACACGTGTGTACCGTAATCGTCAGCTTTCTCGTTTTAGCAGAGATCGAGAAAAGAGGCAGGAGTCTCCTCGTCTGCATTTCTCCACATATTCAATTACTTGCACACACACAAAAAAAAATAAAATGATTGGAGATGTCAGGTTCTAATGTTACAACGGTAAATTCAAATTTTAATGACACTGAGGAATCACTTCATGGCATGCTTGTCATCAAAATTGCAATTTTATGTGACCTTATAGGGTTGGTTTTTGTTTTGTTTTTATTAAACTTCACTTTTCACTGTATTGTGTTTTAACAGTTAAATATTTTCCATTCCAGCTATGTTTGTGTTGAATCCTGCGTTTTCACTCATGAGTGATTAGTTTGTCACTTTTGTTTTCTCAGGGTACGCAAACATCTCAAAGGGTCTGATGGTGTTTCTCATTAGACCCTAATGATACTTTTTAAATGGTTACTAGACACAGTAAGTTTTTAGGCGTTTTAAATTTCATTTGTGGCTGTCCTGCAGTGATGAAGTACATTATAATAAAACTAAGAAGTCCAGTTAATTGTTGGTATGTACTGGAACAGTAATTAACACAGCATTTAACTGTATCACCACCACCTCCTAAGCCTGTATATGTAAACTGACTATGAACTTCTGTGTGGCTGTTAATGGTGCACAAACTGGCTTGATGCCTGCAGTAAGAAATCTCTCCTGTATTACAGACACAGTGGTGAAGATCACAGATGAGTGTGTTATTTGATTTTGTAAAATCCTTTTGAAGTTGTGTTTATTCACTGTCAAAAGGATAAATGTGGTAAATATGTAGCACTATGTACACAGTTTTTAATATACTTGTGAAATAAAATGGCATCGTGGCATTTTAAAAGTAGTCTGTCAAATAAATTATGTGAATCTGTGTTTAAGTATAGTTACCTCTACGACACATCGCCCGATTTAAAACAAACAAACAAACAAACAAACAAACAAAAAAAGCATTCTGAAAGCATTAATTAGTTGGTTAAACTTCATAAATTCAGCCTAGGGGATCATCAGATATTTGCATTTCAATTGTTTTGATAGCCTGATGTTTTGTGATGCAGCATCAATTTTCAGCCTATAAAATTTTATTTTATTTATTTTAGTTATTTATTATTTTTAAAATCGCTAAAATTGTCAGATATAGCTTAAAAAAAGGGGGGGGGGTAACAATCTTTGGACACCTAAAGTAAAGGGCAAAATTTGTTACGGGACAGAAGAGCAGCTGAGATAACACCAAAATATAATCAAAATATTTAGACTACAACATTGTGTCCCATTTGTCCCACAGGAACACATTTGTCTACCTCACATTTAGTTTTCTGGGGGATCTGGCCAGCATACTTCTGTGGTGAATCCATGTAGTGACTACAATGCATCAATGATTAAAGTGGCCAACAGCACTACCAAGTATTTATACCAGTGTTTTTGATGGTGATGTGTAGTTGTGGTTACTATATACCTATATGTAGATTTAATGCAGAAGCATAAATCTCCTGTAAGCTCCATATTCACTGCAGAAGTTTAAATTAAGTAGTGGCTGAACAGAAGGAAATACCTGCTGCCTGGCTCCAAAACCCGGCCTTTAAAAGATTAAACTGCGGTGTTATGTGGTTTTCAAATACGTTTTTGGTTTTTTGCGCACACTTTTAAATTAAAAGAATTCTATATTTCAATCAAGCTGTCTCAGTCCGTTAAATTGTATCCAGTGGCTGACAGTCACAGCCTTCATTTGATGGCACCAAGCGCTTGTGGCCGTTCTCTGCATCTTTCCTCCTGTGCTTATGTTCGCAAACAAATATCCAATCGCACATGTAGCTGAATTTACAGCCTTAACACCCACTCAGATCACTGAGGTGTCACACTTCACGGCTGCCCCAATTACTTTCAGAGGTAATGTCTACCTCCGCCGGCGCAAACACACAAATATGACCAGCCGTAAAGTTCACCCGCCTCGCATATTTACAGTGCGTATGCCCTCTTATACACAAACACCCTAAGGAATCATTACACTTGAATTAATAATATTCCATCTAATTTTTTCCTCAGGCCCACCTACAAATCCCAGCCTCCCCTGAGTGGGGGTGCTGGGTTCAGGACAGAGCTGTTTTTATGGGTTCAACAGGGATACAGACACACTCTCGGCCTACCTTTTATATTCACGATCATCTCCATGTGAGGGGCTGAATGATGTCATACAACACAAGTGCAAGGTCAACAGAGCGGCCGCCTGCGTTTTAGCACAGTTTCACATGCTTTTGGTTATCACTCATTAAGTGGACCCACACCGCTGGTTCGGATGCTGTGTGTGCCTGAGTGATCTGCATTCCTCCCTCCAAGACTTGAATCACAAGCACACTTTAGCTCTCACACCATAAACCATCTGCAGGCTTTATTGATTTGGCGATGAATCAATTAGTGAATTATTTAATTAGCAAAACATTATGGGTCAGTGCAGGGCTGCTCCCACCCCGCAGTGCTCCTGGGTCTCTTTAAATCATTTTGCACATATGTTTGGGACCCGTGTGAGTATGTGCACGTCATCATATCTCTGCAAAAATGACCACACAGAAGTCACGTGGTCTTTGTTTTGGACCTTGAATTCAGACACGATCCCGGGGAGACCTTGTAAAGTTGCCCAGTAAGTTCCTGTTGCCACTTGCCAGATGAGGGCCTGTGTTTCTTTAAAGCTTTATGTGTACAGACTGAAAACTTTTGCTGTCACTCAAGTCCAGATTAGTCTTGGCTGCGGCTGAAAGAGGGAGAAATATGGACATTACGTCTCCCTCGTAGAGTGGATGAGTTACAGCCCGGGCTTGTGATCGGGGCGTCCTCTTGAAGAAGGAGCTTTCTGTGCGCTCATTAATTCATGGGAGTGTTTGGGTTAAAATGCATAATGAGTTCATTAAGGGGGATTGGCGTAATCAAGAAAGGTATTGGCTTAATTACTGGCACAGAGCCAGACCGATCCCTTCTCCCTGAGACCGGCAACCCACCCTGTCCACAGAGCTCACTAATTTAATTAAGTGTACAAAACGGTACACCCTAACGTCGCCCTTGGGGGCAATTATGGCACCAGAGATTGAAAGATCTCCGCCGGGGGTATTTTACTTACTGGCAGGAGATTGCCTGTGTCAGTTAGCTGATTGCATTGATTATATTGATTTGTAACAGCTTTTCGGGTAATTTCATCTGCAAAGGTGAGAGCAACACGTTGGCCCGGGGACTTTTTTATTTATTCTTTTTTTATCTAGACACTGGACTCTTTTGCCAAGTGATTAGATGAAATGGAGCTCCACAATAAGTCTTTTAAAGTGGGAGTTGGGGGAGGTGGATCGATAGTTTCTATTTGCTGTATAAGGTCAACACAGGTCGGATGTTATGAATTATTTTAAAGGCATCACAACTCCTTCACCAGCAGCGTGGCCACCTTGTTGTGGTTGTGCTGAATCTGCAGCCATAGGACTGATCTTCAGCTCATAACAGACATGTGGGGCAGGTTAGGCTACCTAAGTCAAGCAAACCAGGACACAGAGCTAGGTTGACTCTTTTTAAAGTGCTGGAGAGATACCCTTACAAGTGTGCATGCTACTTTTTCTTCCTCTTTTTTTCAAGCAAACTCACTGTAGCTTAGCGGACCCTAAATGTAGGAACTTTTAGTTTTAGCCCTCACAGCGTGGTTCCAATCTAAAGGGATGACATCTAGAATCACTGCTAAAGCCATATTATTTATTATTTATATGCATTGTACAGTTTGCATTTCCATCAAAATTAAGCATGTTCCCACCTCAACATGCAAAAGCCACACAGATAAAGGGCATAAATTTAGTTTCTGATGTCTTTAAATGTGTTTATGAGGAGCTATGTTTGCTCAGTTTTTAGGCAGACATACACAACCTCAGACACACAATGACATCATCTTCACAACTGTGTTCTCCAAACTGGGGGCTGTTGTAGAAATGCTTCCTTTTCTGTCAATTAAAGAGAAGAATGTGCTCTGACATATTAGTTTTAATTGCAGGCCTATAACCTTTGCTAAGTGTGGCAAAGGTACAAAGAGGCTAACAGTTTGATGAGCAGTTCATCAGCGAGAATTAAGAGGATAGGATGACAAGATAATCCAGAGGTGGCATGGTCATTAAAGGTGGCCAGAGGAGAGCAAATTAGCTGATTAAACAACTTCCCACCCAGCCTGTGTCATGCAAGCAGACAGGAAGGCCTTCACAGTGATGGACGAGGGGGCGTGGAGGAGGCGTTCATGTCGCTTGCTGGTAGAGTTGTCATCGAGTGAGTGAAGTGTCTTCATCAATTTGGAGCCATTATCATGTCAAAAGGAGAGGGTGGCACTTGCTGGAGGGGAACAGATTGGGGGAGGAGAGACACTGAAAGCCCATCTGCATACTATAAGCTTATTCATTTTCTCTCTCACACACACACACATACTCTCCTTGCTCCTCCAGCCCCTCCTCCCAAGGCAGGCCAGTTTACCGTAAGGCCGTTTAATTTTCCTGAAATAGGGCTGTGACAGCTGTGTCATGCTGATGAGAAGGTGCTGAGAAGAGTGGCAGCCTGTCACATCTCATCTATCTCAGCTCACACTCTGCTGAACTTTTGCTGCCTTCACCTCCCCTCGTTTCGCTTTACTTCTTCTGGGATGTCACACTTTTTTTCTTCTAATGAATGCAGACATGTCAGTCTGTTAAATCTGCTGTTGTGCAAGGGAAGGCTGATTGGTGATTGGCACAGGAAGAGTACAAAAGTAATAAGTGGGAGCTGCTTTATATTTTACTTGCATAGATTGTTATGGGTCCCTTTATCATCTGACCTGGCTCAATTATGCCAATTGGATATCACAGAGACACAGAGAGGTTGTAGGGACAGCCAAATGAAACGCAGAGAGTGTGTGTGTGCGTGTGTGTATGAAACATGGAGTAAAGACATAGGGAATGAGAGTAGAAAATAGCTTGTTGGTGGAATATGCATCACTTAGCGTGTATTACTTTGCAGAGAGAAGGACAACAATTTAAATGTTAGTGATGTCATTTCCACCCGTCAGTCATGTCAGCGGCGATAAATGTGGAGCCATTACATAAATGAGATGTTGGCGTGACCCTCTCTATGCATGCATGCAGATACACTCACCCGTGTCGCTTTAGTTTTATGTCAATAGTAAACGAGCCTAGAATAGAAAAAAAAACATCTCTTTTGTTATAAAAGTTGTTTTGCTTTGTTTGTTTGTTTTAAGTGTAAGTCCTAAACCAAAATTGGGTTAGTGGCCGAGATTATCGTCTTGTGTAGTTTTTGGCTATTTGTAAAGTATTTTCAGAGAAAAGCTTATAATACAAAAGAATGTTCACTAATACAAAAGTCAGAGGTTTACAAGCAGCAAATATATTTAGAGTTAGGACCAAAAGTTTTTAGGCAATGGCACTTTTTCTTATACTTCTGTCCATCACTACAGTGCATTTTAAATCAACCAATCAAGATGTGCAGACTTTTAGCTTTCATTTAAAGGGGTTTTGCAAAACGTTTGCATAACTGTGTGGGAGTTACAGCCTCGAGCACCACAGGGGATGCACATTGGAAGAGGAGGTATTTGTAACATGGTGGACTAATGTTGCCTGTATCAATTCATCTCCATGTTTATTGTGTGAAGTGGGAGTGGTTTTGTGTGTCACATTTGCTGTTTGCCTATAGCTGTGATGGGTTGTGATGTGAAGGCAGGTGTATTTAACTCTATTTATACTCTAGTCTACTCTAGCCCACACTGCAGACACTGCTGTGATATTGTCTCTCTGTGCAGGTATGTGATATGACCTGATGTGTTTATGATGGATAGCTTGTTACTCTGTAACTTGTATGATGAAACTGGGTGATATTTTTGTCTCTCTGTGCAGGCCAGGACCTACTACATGCCACAGCCTAAAGGCAGAGTTGAGTTGCTGAGGCACAGAGTGATTACTGGCATGACAATTGCTGATCCCTGTTAAAGCAGTCAACATGTGAAGTGCAACTGGCTTGTGACTTAGCTTGCTCTGGCCTTGAACTGTGTGTTTTATTCTGTACTCAAGTGGGACACTGGACTGTTTTATCCTTCATTTTTTGAGTCATTGTATTAATAAATGATCTCTTAGAATTTTGACTGTCATCTTTTGCCCACGACTGAGACAGTTGGTCAGACCTAAAATCTCTGTGTTGCATACAAACAGCATCAAAGTCACAAAGTTCCCCAACATTCAGTATCCAACAAGTGCAGTGAAGAAAGGTCTTATAAATCCAGTTTTTAGACAATCATGAGCAGTTTCTCTCCTCCATACTTTCTTTTTTCACATCCCGTCATCTGGTCCAAGTTGATCTTGGTTTCATCAGTCTGTTTTGATGGAAAGTCTAATATCGACATACCGTTGTTGAGGGTAACCAGAAGTTTACACGTTGCCTCCTCTAGAGATTTCTTTGATTTGGTTTTTCTTAAACAAAGAAAGATTTTTACAATCAGCAACTTGAAATATCTTTCAGGTCTTTGTGGCAGAGGTGACCCGTGCATTCCTCCTTTTTACAATATACCAGGTCGTTCATTTGGCCACCCCTTAGGTTTTTGTTTGTTTGTTTGTTTTTTATAGTCTTAGCTGTATTCGTTTTTTTTTTTTTGTTTTTTTGTTTTTTTTTAAGGTTAATAATGGGCTCCCTCACTTTCATCAAAATCTCTTGGGACTTCAAACACAGCTGGAATGTTTGATTTAAAAATGCACTGTGGTTGTGTACAGACACAAAAGCTAGTTACTAGTTAGCTCGTACACGGGCACAAGCTGATCAAACGGTGCGCATCAGTTTGAAAGCAGCTTTTGCAATAATTTACAGTAACATGGATAAGTAATTTAATAAGGGTCAACTCCATCAGTCTTCCAATGTGTAGTTAAAACAGCTGAGGCTGCAGTTGTTCTGCTAACCTGTGCTTATTTCTGTGCATATTCAAATACCAGTACCTGTGCCTACATGCGGACACGCAGGTTCAGCCTTCACAAACAGTCGAGTGGAGCCGTTGCGGCTACGCCTCAGCCCGGGACTGTCACTGTTAGTGATCCCAGCCTCTTTGATGCTGTCAGCCAGACAGATTACCCTGCTTTTAACCATCTTTTGAACTAAGCATGCCACACAAAAGCCTGCAGTACACCATCATGGCAGTGCAAACACTTATTCACATTAATGCCATTTTATTCGCTGTCGTTACTTCACAAGTGGAGGAAGGACGCATTTGTTCTGAGTCATTATTTAGATAATATGTCACTCACACTGAAAGCGGGCTGAATTAGAAAAGGTCAACAGTTCAGTGAAAGTATCCATAGCTGAAAGGAGAAAACCATCATCATTATATGTTGATTAGCCAAACACCTGGGAAAGTATGTTTATTACATCAACAAAAAAACTCCCTTGCTTACAGATCATAATAAAGATAATAATATCCTTTTATTCTAAGAGTTGCCAGCTCATCCATCTGCCTTACACTCCACATGCCTTTATAAGACACAACTGCATGTCATCAACAATGCTTTTGTCCTCTCTGTCACTGCACGTTTCTGCAGATGTCTGTGGATGGGAGTTTCATGTTTATGAGCTGCAGGTAGTGGCCTGACCAACCTGCTCAGTGTTTGTTGTCTTTTGTATTTCAGAGGTTTGCTTTTTTCTCTCCTTCCCCTAATCACTTCAACCACTCGAGGCAAATGGTTGTCCTCCGTGACCCTGGTTCGACCACCGGGTTTGTTCTTGCTAAAAGTGGTTCTTTTTGTCATTTGTTTCATTCAGATTAGTTGTTTATAATGTTTTTTTCTTCCTTTTTTTGTTTTTTGCAAGAGTAAGAGACATGAAGTTAGAGATACAAACACTTCTTTAGAACATAAAACCATTTTTGTGTCACTTTGCAGTTTTCAGCGCTGAGGTAGGAGGGAAGGGAAGGCAGGGTTGGAAGGTCAGTGTCTCTGCTGCCGGAGGAAGGGAAGCAGTCAGCATAGGTTCAAGTGGGTAAGAAAGGGGGAATTTAATTAGAGCAAGTGCCTGCATCCCCCTCTGGTGTCCTCCTCCGAATTACTATTTGCTGCCAAGGGTTAACTGGCCTGATAAATGGGATCAGTCACACTTGTACACACACATACAAATACAAACACCTGTGCTGTGGAGAGGAGAGGACTAAGGCCTGTATGATACAAACAGAATGAGTGATGATACAAATATCGAAATAGCATGTAGTTCAAACACTGCGTTCACCTAAGCAATGACCTGTTTTGTGTTTGGATCCTATTGAAACCAGATTTTAAATTTCAATCTATCTTTATGCTTAAGGTTAATACTTTAAGCCTTTTATCTTAGTGCGTTACTGAAGGCTTGGTCAGTGGTAATCCCAGTTTGTATGCCTGCTGGATTTGAAGACACTTAAGTGGATTTACTAAATGTTAATCAGCCAGCAAATTTTTTACAAGCCTGGATGCTGTTTAAAGCTACTTAATGTTCTTCTGATGGATTTCCAGAACCTTTAGAGTGCCCTCGAACCCTCCGGATCGCGGATGGCTTCCTTCTGTTTATCTAATGAGTTATTTGGACTCAGACTCGAAACCTAATTCTAATCTTGTTAACAACTTCACAAAAAATTTTGCCCATAACCTAAGCGTGGATAGGTCAATGATGACAAATTTCAACATTATCTTGAAGAATTAAGAATTAAGGGCCAGACTTACTGAGCGGGGCAAAACAGCGCGCGCGTACAATTCCCAAATGCTCATAGGCTTGGATCGTTTTATGGGGATCCTATCCTATGTTTTCCTTTTGTCAATCCCCAAACCTGTTCATTTCAATATCGAGCACTAAAAAAAAAATTCCTCCCTAAATGTCTGTGCAGTTAGCACTAAGTTGTGTGTCACAAATGTTAGGAAATTAGTTTGCACACATGATTTAAAAATTCTCTTCTCTATATTTTGCACTTTGAGAAAGGATTTCCCAAAAACACATATGCAACAGGGTCAGTCGCAAGATCCCTCGTCTTACAACGTCAGAACCCAGTTTAGGCTAAATCTGGCTGGTAATACCCAAAAGGTCAGAGGCAAGTTTCTACCTCTAGGTCTTAGTCTCTTAACCGTTTCATGTGGCTCTAAGATGTTTGCATCTTCTCCTCCAGGGTCTTCTCTGTGTTATTGTAGGATCTTTACCTTACACTACAAAGCATATTGTTGTGATTTGGTGCTGCATAATTAAAACTAAACTGAAATTGAATTGAAATAATTGAACTTGAGACTTCTGGCCGTCATTGAGATTTCATCAGGTGTTTCACTGAGTAAAAAACATCAATTTGAAAAGTGTCCTTGACACTACCTGTCAAAGGTTTGGTGACATTCATAAACTCAACACACCTCAGTGAATAAATAGGATTGTGTGAAAGGCTGCATTGTGTTTTTGTTTTTTTTATTCAAAGCAAATATTGTGTCCAATAATAGCTTAGCGTGGTTCCCCTGATAGCAGAACACAAAGTACCTAATGGAAGAATTTATTTCAATACAGCTGTGTTGTAGGGTCAAGCCTGTGGGAGGCAGAGGAGATAGGGGTTAATGCAGGAAAGGGAGTTATTGCAAGAATATAGGAAGATAGTGAAGGACATTAAAAACAGTTCTGAAAAGATTAGTAAGTGTATCCGTACGTTTATACAATGGATTCATATTTCTACTCAGTCTTAAGTCAGTGCAAAAGCTGAATGTTTGGCCACAAGACTGTTTCTATTTCAAAGTGGAAATGCTTTTGTATGTCAGAAGGAACAAAAAAATAAAAAATAAAAATGATACGAGCATTTAGTTGGAAGAAGATTAATGAAATTATCATGTCATTAATCTTTAAAACCTGAAACCTGAAATAGTGAAAGTGGAGCCATATGACAAATTCTGAAAAATTAAAACAAAAAAAAATTAAATTAAATCTTAAATATGCATATATGAAGTTTAATTTATCATATTTGCTACATCTGGCATTTTTTTATCCAGCAATTTATTCCCAAACACATTGTGCAATTTATTTAGGTTTTTCAGAGAGAAAAAAAAATCAGGCTGATGATGTAGGAGTCTCAAAAACTGTATGTATATCATATAAATATGATACACTAGGGGTTAAGGAGATAAACCCTTCATTGGCTTTCCCCAGAAGCCATTTAGCCTAGTTCAGCATGAAATATGAAGTCAGGTAAAAGTTAGCCTGGTTCTCTCAAAATCTTTGACATACACAACTGACCAAAACCTCCCAAATGAAGAATTTTATTGATGTGCTCGAACATCTTTACTAAGTCCTAATTCAATAAATATTGCAATTTGTATAGTGATTTAAAAATAAATTAGAATACAGGTATATCATGTTCATGTCGGTGCTCTGCAAGTGCTAATATGAAAGCAGGGCTATCATAACTTAGCATAAAGCTTGCCATAAAGGCTAATAATATACACCTAAATAAATAAATTAATGATGTTAGAACTTTATTTAGTTGTCACTGTGAAGTTGCTGTTGTGTGCATTGCAGCCCACTGCCACAATGACCCAGCAAAGCTTTAATGACACTTTAAAGGTATGTGTAGAGTGTGGTGTGAGCCTCAGAGTGAGACACAACAAATCCTTTAATTGTAGACTAACCTTTGCTTCGAGACACAGTGTGAGAAGACAAATTTCATTCTCTCATCAGGTCAGAACCTCTAACAGACCGGGCAGTTACTATTTCGGTTAGTTCACACACTGAGCGAGTCCCACCATGGCACATTTCCCGAGTCGCAACACGTCAGTACACCAAGAGCAAACAGAATATAACAAACAGCACTAATCTCATAAGACTATTTGTACAAAACCAAATGCCAACAAACATGAGATATTGAAATGTAAATATGGTACATTTTCATTTCCCAGAATCATTTTTAGAATATAAACAGATCAGCACACAAACAGCTGGATTTAAAATTTACACCACACGTCACTAAAATACAACTTACATGAGATAGAATCATAAAGAGTGAAACACAGGATACAATATGAAAGTATACAAGTAAGTTAACCATATAATCTGTTCTAAAATTTAACCAGCAACCAGTGGGACAGTTAGATCCATCATTTGTTGGGAAAAAAGTAAATGTTGGAATTTTGCCTCCAAACAACCACAGTGAAGTTTTTTCAGTCAAACAATCAAGATGTGATTGAAGTGCAGACTTTCAGCTTTAATTCAGGGGGATTATGAAAAGTTCATTAACTGTTTAGGAGTTACAGCAATTTTGGTGCAGGTCTCCTTTTTCTGAGGCTCAAAAGTAAATGGACAGTTCACTGACAAGCAATTTATCATGTCATTACTGGGTTTAGTTCTGATAGCTGCTAGTATGTATCTGTAAAATCCTCCAAAATTATAGATGAAAATCAGGTGCATCTTCTGGCAATGCCGTGTCTTAACAAAGCTAATCCAGACGCACCCTGGAGTCTAGTCTGGTTGTTCTTCGGGCCTCTCCACAAACTTTCCTAAAATTTGGCCTCTATAGTATGTTGACCATGTCATGCTAAATTCTAACTATCCTACACATTGACTCAAAAGCACAGAGTCTCCAGTTATTTGTGACAGGCTGTGTAAAAGTGATTTAGCCCACCTTAAATATTGAGCATGTGTAATTTACTGAGAGGACGGGCCACCTATTCACCTCTCTAACCTTTGGGCAGTAAATACAACAAAATTGAAGTACAAAGAGTGAAGGCGAGATGAGTCAATGAGGTGCGCACACACACACACACACACACACACACACACACACACACACACACACAGATGTTTGTATTTAAACCACTTTACTTGCTCTCTCAAAACGGGTATTGTGTTTGTCAAGAATAAAACTTGAGATTAACCAGGAGAGTGTTTGGTTTGAATGAAAATTTACTTAAAGTCAAAAAGGGCCAAAGCTAAGGTAGATATTTCTGATTTCAATTTTTTATCTAATCTTGTATTTCCAGCTGAATTTATAGAGATCTGTCAAGTGGGAATTTAT
Source organism: Haplochromis burtoni (assembly GCF_018398535.1). Lineage (NCBI taxonomy): Eukaryota > Metazoa > Chordata > Actinopteri > Cichliformes > Cichlidae > Haplochromis > Haplochromis burtoni. Next base: position 1,055,044 of record NW_024582556.1, on the reverse strand, counting down.
GGGAGTATTTTGACTGCCAATTCATCAGGCCTGTGCTATTGACCATTCTTTGTCACACCTCTGATAACATTTTGATCAATTCAGAGCCGTTAAAATATACCTTGCTGCTGTGATTTACCTCTACTCCAATTTCAAAGATTGGTCAATCTTGATAGTGACCTGTTAGCCAATTGACAAAGTCAATAGACTAAACAGGTCTATTGAACAGTCAAAAGTGACCGATCAATTCATTTCACTTTTTGAAATATTAACTTTGTCCTCACAGAAATCATGTGTTGGGAGGTGACTCTCCTAGTATTAGTCAACAGAAACGCATTTACTTAAAACTTTACCCTCATGCAGGGTCTAATTTGTTGTCCGGGTTACACAGAGTATTCAAAAACTTAGTATGCATGCTTATGAAATAGCAAAACTTACACCTGGCCTCTATTTCCTTTAAGGCCGTCTCCATGTGGACCTCTGCACCACAATGCTTAATTTAGATCACTCTGTGGGGCATGCCATTCTGCCAGTTGCATATGGGATTTTAACATAGGTCTTCATGTTGAGCATCATTATTAGTAATGGCCTGAATCTGGCATGACCCACCACTCAAAACTGGAAGAGTTCGTCGTCCATAGCCAAAGCCCTGAGGTCTGTATCGTGTCAAATGTGGTGCAAAAAAAACAACAACAACAAGGAGGAGGGTGGTGTGGCCTCAACAACAGCAAGAAGGTCCTGGGTTCAAATCTAGTCTTGGGCCCTGCCTTTAGTTTTTCTGTGTGGAGCATTTTCTCTCCATATCTGTGGGGTTTACTCCAACTTCCTCCCAGGCTGCATGTGGTTAGGTGATTCTAAACTGACTGTGAATGCAAATGTGTGTCTCTGTGAGTTGGCCCTGCAACAGACTGGTGATCTTTCCAGGATGTACTTTGTCTTTTATACTATGACTGTTGAGATAACCTCCAGCCCTCCTGTAACCCTGAATGGGAGTAGAGGATGGATGGACAGTCTATTTGTTTGACAAAAGGCAGCCTGTATCCTTTCATCCATTCTCTTTTTCTTGTCCTTATCAGGGTCACAGGGGCACTGGAGCCTTTCCCTGCGAGATGCAGGTACACCCTGCACAGGTCACAAATCTGACAATAACACATAATGACAAACAACCATTCACACTCTCACCCACAGACAATTTAAAAATCACCAATTAACCTAACCCCACTAATTACATGTCCTTGGACCGTGGGAGGAAGGTACCTGGAAAGAACTCACATATACACAGGCAGAACATGTAAACTCCACAGAGAAAGGCATGACGGTGGAGTCTATCTCTGGAGTTTTGTGCTGTGAGGCAACACTGCGAGCCATCACACCATCGTGCTGCCTGCAGGCCACATCCTTTTAAAGGAAAAAAAAATGTCAAAGTTGATTATTCAAGCTCATAAATTGATCTAAAAAGAGGGTTGCCTTAAGCTTTATGGCACTTAAAAGGTGACAGTAATTTATGTTTGTTCATTTTCATTTGAATCATGTTCTTCTATATGCAAACCAGAAAAAAATCGGTTTGGGTCTTGTGAAGTTTCTTTTGAAACAGACTTCTCACACATACAACCTCTTTCCAAAGTGCTTTTAATGTCAGTGTGGAATTCGAATGTAAAGAGTCTGAATTGGGGATTTCCAATCCTATGGCCAACTGACTGAGAAAATAGCACCTCCTCTGTCAAACATGGTGTAGGGTCGCTTATGGCTGTTGGTGGTTTATGGGACGCTGGAATTTACAAATGGTTTAACAGCTGAGAGGGGAACAGCAGAATTACTACTTAATATTCTGCAGATTATCTAAACGGAAAAAAAGAGCATGATGAAAAAAAAAGAGTCAACTTAATATTTTTAGCATATTTCAAATACATTTTCTGCAAATGAAAAAACCTTCAGTATCCGGTATGTTGCTCTCATATCTCCCGCTGCTCTTCTGCGGTTCGCCTTCAATAACCTTTGGTTACAGTTAACATGCAAATTGGGCAATAAGAAGCTATTACCTGATTGTTAATGGCAGCAGGCGGCTTCCTCACAGCGGAAAGAATGGCAGAAGAATTGCTATCAGGAGCAATGAGCTGCATCTCTAAAAGTGCAATTAGATGTAGATTTATATGTCACTTTCGACAACAGAGAATCGCTTACAGTGGTGGTAAAGACACAAAAATTTATAACATAGTTGAAACTGAATTGATCTGTAGAGGCGGAAAACCAAAAGCACAAACCGCCAGCTGGCGGAGATCTTCAAAGCTGAATATCCTCATAAGTGGCCTGATAATGCACGGCGGAGAGGGCTGGTGAGATAGCAGGGTGAAAGTAATGATGTCTTGTTGTGGCTGATAAGGTGACTTTATCTCCTATCTCCCATATCTATGCACAATGGGGCCCTTGTATGGGTGATAGTAAAACATGGGGCTGTTAGATGGAACAACCCATTAAATGGCCATAAAAGTCGCACTGGACTGGATAATGTGAAAGGAAGCTTTGTTTTCCATTGTGGAATAATGAAACAGGTGAGCAGGGAAACAGACTGAAGAGTCATAAGGTTGGAATTCCCCGAATCAGACTCTTCATGAATTAAGCCTCTGAAGCCGATGTCTCTTGTTGTTTTATCAGATATCTCCGCATTTCAAGCCATTAATCGCCTAAGATCAAACTGGAATGGTGCAAAGGGGCTATTCAGATCAGGCTGTAATTATTATTATCTATTTTTAGAGATCTTTATGTTGCACATTTTGCATATGTGGTGCTCAAAAGGTGTTACCTAACCTAAAAGCCAGATAATGGTGTTAGAGCTATCACATGTCAAATCATATTAATCTGTGGTCCATGTATTTAAGGCCTCTTGTAGACTGATTATATCTAAATATGGAGAGTTTTCATTATCCAGGTCCAGATGGGTGGTAGTTTCTAACAGTGGATTGAATGTGATTGCATTCATTCACACTTTTCTTAACCTAATAGTGCTGGGATTGGTCAGCTGTGAAGTGGTGAGAGCAGAGCCAATAATTGCACTGTGATTCATCCCAAATCAGTCTAAATGTTGCCCACTGGAAAACATTGACCTGTGGAAAAATTTTGGTATAAACTAGTTTTGATCATAACCCAGACCTCAGGCCTTAAAGCAATGGATCAGTTTAGGAAAAGCAGGGGTTTAAAATAAGTATTTTTCTAGGGAACAGTTATGGTGATGGCATACTGTCGTCTGGTAACATGAAACAAAGCTTGGCTTCCAGCGCAGCCTCCTACTTATGCAGACTTTGTTGATCACTTTCATCCTTTGCGCCTGTCATAGTTAATGCAGATCTTTCTTCTCAGTGGGAGCTTAACAGCATCCTCTGACGTTGAACATTTTAAGAAAATGTGAAAGTGCTAAAAGATGCAGTTCTGCTAATGGCTACTTGAGGATCTCCAAAATCAGGCCAACACCGAATAACTGTGTTAAAAATGCACAAATATACAGTAGAAAAATATATGACCTTACAACTCCCTGGGTCAAATTATATTAGGGTGTAAGGTCAGCATTTTAAGCCATTAGTTGTCCAGAGTTCTTAATCTCACCTTATATAACCTCTGAACTGTGGTATTGGTACCATTAAGAGCATTTTATTGCACTTATCAGAGAGATAATAGGGCTCAAAGCAAACCCGTACATGCTGTCACATTAAATATTTTGGGTCTGTTTGTGTGATGAATGAAACTGACCAAGTTAGCTTTAGTCAGGAGCAGAGATGGGCACTGTAATCTGATTACTTTTTTCAAGTAATTAGTAAAGTAAGGGATTACTATTGCAAAAACGGTAATTAGATTACCGTTTCTTTCCTGTAGGAACGCTGCGTTACTGCGTTACTAAAACCGTGATTTTTTTGCGAGAATGTCTCATGACAGTGACGTAAGCGAGTGCGCCGTTAGTGACAACAGCTGTGTGCAGATCAACAATGGATCACATATCAATTGTGGGAGAGAGTATTAGCGTGCAGCGTTTAAAGCGTGGAAGTATTGACCTTATTTTGAGTTTGATTCCATAAAAAGTGACAAAAACATTAGTGTCCGTTGTGCGTGGGAAGAAAACTTCTTTTTACAGCGAAAAAAAACCCTAAACAAGCACCAAGTGCGCAAAGACAATGGGAGATTCACAGAGAAACTCGCGGATTCTTCAACTGACTGCGGCACACCTGCACCAGGGTAAACCTCCGCCTACCTGCTCCTGCTTTACAGGTGAAAATAGAGCAACAGGACCGCTGAGTCTTTGACTTTATTTATTTTCTGCTGTGTTTTACTTGCATCTATTTGAAAGACTGAGTGTAAACACAAAAAATATTTTATTTGATGTGCTGGAATGTGCAGAAAATAGGTTTAAATGTTAAACTAATTTATTCAAGTCAGAGAATGTTGCATATAATTACATTTTTTGCTTCATGCATAAAGTTAAAAGATTAAAACTGATAAAAACAAGTTTAAAAAAAAAGAGACTTTTCCATTTGATTACATTTTGTATGATGGATTATGCAGAAAAAGTAGAATTGGGCTGAAAGATCTATCGCTTTATCACCTCTTCAGGTTGTAAATCGTGTTTTTAAAAAGTAACTAAGTAACTAAGTAATTAATTACTTTTGAAAATAAGTAATCAGTAAAGTAACGGGATTACTTTTTGTGGAAGTAATCAGTAATTAGTTACTGATTACTTTTTTCAAGTAACTTGACCAACACTGGTCAGGAGTTTGGCTAGCAAACCAACATGAGTAATGTAAATTTGGCTAACAGCAAACCTAGCTTGATAATAAAGACTTTATATTGTATAAATTAATAAAGAAAATACTTGAATTGGTTACCATTTCAAGAGGTTTAGGTTATTGTAAGCCTTTTGGTTGTCAAACATTTGCAGAATTGGGGAAATTTCCTGGTTTCCCGAGCAGGAAGTACCTCACACACACTCGCCCTGCTAACTTTCCAGTTACGGTCAGTTTGCACCTTCTGTACCAGCCGAGGATGAGATCGTCTTTTCATTTGGCTTCTTTTACTCTTGTCTTAATGGTATATAAAGTGTACACTAGTTTGCATAAAAACAAAGCTTTCACACAGAAACATCCAAAAGTTCAAAGTTTTTTTTATCATTGCAGTGCATTCGAGCTTTGGCAAACACCTGTGTTATCTCTCTGCTAGACGCTCATAAACATGCTAATGCACAATGAAAGCGAGAGAGAGAGCGAGAGGAGAGCGAAGGGGCCAAAGTAGCAAAGACAGACAACGAAAGATTCACATCCACCAGGCTAGATGTCATATGGAAAAGCTCAATATTGGTTAATAAATGAAGGGGGACAGGATACAGAGACAAGGAGGAGAAGTAAAAGTAATAAATTACTTTTATCTCCTTAATGAGACAACATTAATTTTGGTCTCAAGGTCTGGCAGAAAAGTGAGTTGATTTATCATCTGTCTTTAACGCTGTGGGAATTAGTCTAATTACCAGAGCTATGGAGAGCTGATTTTCACTTCACAGTAAGCCCATTGTGCACCACAACCATTTATCACAGCAGCAGTCTGGTCGTTGTACTCCAGGCCTGGTGGGAAAGGTGGTGTTGGTCAACAGCGTCCCTGAAACCTTTGTGTGTCACAACATGCCTGAAGAGAGGGCAGATCCAGGAATGTGCACACACAATCAAAGTAAACTGGATTAGGATTAATCACAGTGCCTAGGTATTGTATCAATGACAGCGAATCAAAGAAAATATATCTTTCAATGTCCGTTACATTGCTTTGTTGATGTTTTTCCATGTTCTGTGTTGTTCTGACGAACTATAGAAGCGCCTGAACTTTCTGCTCTATCAGCAGCAGGAAAGATCTTATCAATACCTCAAACCGCCAAGAATCACTGACCCAGTGGAGGTGAAAAACATAATGACTGGTCCAGCATGCAGATAGAACAAGAGCACACCTGACTTAGTTTAAGGACAGGGTGAGCTGTCTCAGAGCTGTGGTAATGATTGAAAAATATGCCTGTAATTGCTGATAAGCTCTTTAATGTTTCAGTAAACTCCTGTTAGCCGCTAGGTTTACTGACGCATAACTCGTCGATAAACTCTGGCTTTGTAGTCAAGGGCTCGCGGCTCCTTTGAACCAATTGTCCTCTCACAGAGAGAAGGGTGTGCACTGCTTTTGGAGAGTTTCACTAAAGGTTCAAGGGGGCATGTGCATGTGAGGACATGTGTCACAAGGAAAGAAGGGAAAGGAAGTAATGATAGTTTAGATCTGAAAACATTTATTATTAAGCCTTCCACCACATTAAAATAAGACACTTTCAGCTACACCTGCTGTCAGATATTTCACCTGCAAACTGCAGCCTGGAGTAATGTTTGCTCTTACTGACTCATTTTTAACAACAGTGTAATTAAGCTATCATGCTATTCCCATTGTCCTGCATTTTACCTAGTTTTGACCTCTGAGAGGTTTGCCCATAACTAATCACAAGACAGATCGCATTACTATATCTGCTGTTTATAGTTTCAAAGTAAACAAATAAGAAGAAGTCATCAGCTTTACAAGAAGCCATGTGACTATATTCAGCACTGTAAGCTAGATGGTAAAATCTGCAACCAAGAATTTGTGCTTGAAATCAGTGCTCGAAATTGCAAGAAACCCAAGAGCTACATTTCAAACTCTACAAACCTCAGTTAGCAAAGTTGCACATGAACAAACCACATGACTTCTGGAACAATGTCCTTTGGACAGACAAGAACAAAATGAAGATGTTAGGCTATTATTCAAAGTAGTATATTTGGTGAACACAAATTACCTCATACAACCGTCTAACACGGAGGTGGAGGGATGACGATTGGGGCTTATTTTGAAGCCATGAGCCACAGCAGCAAATCTACAACAGATTGCCCAAAAAAGAAAAGAATCCAAGTTTTGTAATGGCCTGATCAAAGTCCGGGCCAAAGACCTCGACCTGATTGAAACCCTGTGGCGGGAACCTTAAGAGGGCTGCGTATGAACAAATGCCTGGAAACCTCAATGAATCACTAGAGTTTCTTTTGATTTATTCTACTATTAAATTCATGAGCATCTTGCAAAAATAAAAAATAAAAATCATAGCATTCTCTCCAACAACATTCAAATTTATATCATCAAACAGGCACTTAAGAAATTGCTGAGCTAACCTCAACAGCTTCTTCTTCTAAACTATTAAAGCTCTTTAGACCCCATCTCAATTACACCAGCTCCACCTGTTCTGTCTGTAGACATTTATATTAATCAGTCTTCTCTTCATTAATAAGATTTGTATTATAAGTTCTTAAAGCTTCTGATCCAGCTGTTATATTCAATTATTAACTTATTTAGGATTAGCATGTACATATAGCAGCAAAATTTCATCTTTTAGGAGGAAAAGACCATCCATTGTCAGAAGAATGCACCAGACACTGGAAGCAGGCGCTGATTTAATTTAATTCGTGGACCTCTGTTGGCAGACTCAAGTGACAGGTTTAGCAGTGGCCTGGCTATTTAAATACTTTCAAATAATAAAGGCAAAAGAAAAGAGGGGAGAGGTTGCGAGAAACAGGCAGAAGGTAGCACTGATTACCCAGGAGCAAATTACCTCTATATCAGCCCCGGAGACAGACACCAATCTGCCTGATAGAGAGAGGGAGAGAGCTGAGGATGAGAGACACCGCAGTAACACGGTAAAGGAGAAAGAGAGAGTGAGAAATGGGCGGACTAGCAATTTCCTGGAGGTCAACTGCACCGCACATACACACGTGTGCGCACAATTTTACAGATTTAAGAAGGGGGTGTCCTCAAACAGGTGGCGTTTTTGTTCACATCAGCAGAACGAAGCACACAAAGGCCCACGTGTGCTTTTATGTGGAAAATGTAATATTGTGACGTGAGGAAAAGATGACTATTTGTTAGTGAAGGTGTTAGAGCCTAAAACATATTCTTGGGAACACATAAAACAAATAAATATAAATATTAGATTGTTAGTATTACACAAGCCACAACTGCACAGGAAAAAATCACATTATTTATAGTTATTGTTGGGTTGGATAGAGATCTGTAATGTCGCATTATCAAAAAATGGAGTTTTCCTTCTGGTGCAGCAACATGCAGATTCCACTTATTATTCTGTGACTTATAATTTTTGATAAACTGTATCTCTATCGATGTTGTGGTACCATGTCTGAGAGACGAAGAGAGACGGATGTACGCCGCCTTTCTCCAGTCTTAAAACTGCATTAGTTCACATTAAGCAGAGGGCCAATTAACTTATAGCCTCTTCTGCCAAGTCATTACACTTTTATACGGTTTGTGTGCAATTCCTGATCGTAAACTTTAATAGCATCGGTATGGCCTTGGTATAGGAATGAAACAAACCATTAATACTAATGATTTAAATACCGTACACAACGTCTCTAACGTCACACCAATCAGAGGTAACCAATAACATTAGTGTTGAAAACAGGCCAGTATTTGGCTCTAAGGTGTGGAGGATATTAGCAGCACTAATAATTAGTCTGGACAATGAAAGCAGCGTATAATTCTTTGTTTATGGCAGCCAGGTAGCCGCAATCTGTGGAGAGTACGATGAGCTTGCAGTAAGATAGATACTGAAAATACAATTGCCCAATCTTCTAATGTACTTCGGTGCTTTGATGCAGTTGAAGGTGTTTGCAGGCGGGACAAGGGTTGGACATTACCTCACTCTGAATGCTTTCTGGGGGGAGAAACGAGCGAGTAATTAGCTGATTAGAGGCCCGTCAGAGCAGCTCGAGCTCCAGCCAATCCCCAGCTGGCAGAGGCCTTCAGGGGTGGAGAAGGACGGCTGATGTAGAGGGAAACATACCTCTGTGGGTTAGTTTTCCAAGAGACTCGATGGTGCGGACTGACATAAAGGCGCAATTTAAAGAAACCGGTGCACGCGCGCACACGCGGGTGTCAGTTAGAGTGGCATTTAGCTGAAACAAGTACAACGAGGGAAAAACCTGCCAATGTGTTTTTTAAACGAATATACAGGTTTCGGGTTATTTTTCTTTATAAAAGGGGGAAAGGAGAGCTTATGATTTTGTGACTGAAGAGCACGGCACATGTGCGCACCTGGAGAGAGCTCGACTTGTTTTTTCTAAAGACTCCTCCCGCTCTCTCTCGCTCTCTCTCTGCTGCTGCTGAAGCCATCATGGAGAAATCGAAAAACTTTCGAATCGACGCTCTTCTCGCCGATGAGACCAATCGGTGTGGTCGAGACCTCTCACCCGGTCTGAGCAGTGACAGCCCGGCCGGCAGCCCGGTCTCATGCCGCCGTGGGGACACTCCGTCCCCGCGAGGAGCGCACCTTCAGACCGGAATAATCCCTAAGCAGAGTGTCCTCAATCTGCCCCATCCGGGGCTTGCATCGCTGCCTCAGGGAGCGATTCCCGGCATGTATCCTGCACCCATGTACCCACTGTCGGCGTTGGGTGGACAACACCCTGCGTTCGCCTACACTGGCTTCACGCACCTATCGCAGACCTACCCAGAGCACCTGAAGGTGGCTACCATGGCTGGATCTCTGCCCCTGGAGCACTGGATCCGCGCTGGGCTCATGGTGCCACGACTGCCGGATTACAGCTGTAAGTGTGATGACATTAGATAAGCAGAGGTCCAGAATAATCTAACTTTAAAATAAATACATATATAAATAAAAATAAATTAATTTCACAGGAGAATTTATCTGTTAATTTATTTTATTTTCAGACAGCTGTGTGTTACACTAAAAGAGAAAGAATTTAGGCGGAACTGGTCAAGTTAATCTTATTATTATTATTATTATTATTATTATTATTATTATTGTTGTTATTATTATTATTATTATTATTATTATTATTATTATTATTATCATGCTTAATTAATAACTAAATAGTTGTCATTTCGGGGGTTTTATGTTTGCTTATTTTTTCATGATATCAAGCACACAGCACAGATTTATTGTTTAAATCATAAACCGGACTAACGATTCTGACATAGATTTTTTTCTATTCTCCAAAGTTTTATTACATTTAAAAACCTTAATATTTAATAATAATCTGAGAAAGAAACGGGCAGCATTTTGATTTGTTTATTTATTATTCATAAATACATTTCACTGGCAGCGTAATTTAAAGCCTTCGGTTAGCTTTGCTTTGTGCGCCTTCTGTTGTTTTTGTTGTTGTTGTTGTTTTGTTTTTTATCTAAGTCCTGTATGTCGCGTTAATGGCAGTCATACATCGTCCCTCACAGTACAGTGGCACCTGTTTTACTGCGTCTCTGTCATATTTTAATTTTGCCCCATTTATTTCTCTATAAACGCCAGCCCGATGAAAACTGTCTTTGTGTGACGAAGAAACTATAAACAAACACCTAAAACGTTCTGTAGTTCATCAATAAAATCCCAAAAGCCTTCATTGAATTTTCATTAAGTTAATGGCATGCCTGTGTTTTTATGGCCCCTGCGCCCGCTTCTGCCGTGTCCCCCCCGTCAACAATAAACTGGAGTAAAGCTATTATAGTTAATGATGGCCGGAGAGTGCCGGCATATGTGCGTCTGTTCCCACCCACAACATTACCATGAACTTCTGATGTCCTTGATGTTACAGTATATAAATAAGAGTGGTGGCAGCCAGTGAGCAAATATTCCTGGATAGAGCCTTAAATGAATCCAAATAATTAGGAAATAACTTTATAATATTAATATTAATATTCACATATTCATCCTGTTTTTAGGTGATTTAGGTTTTTAAAATATACACTTATAGTCATCTTGCATGGGACCGCACACAAACTGATAACTTTGCTGTTCCTCTTCCAGCGGGTGCTCAGTCAGGCCTGTTGGGGAAATGCAGGAGGCCCCGCACCGCCTTCACCAGCCAGCAGCTCCTGGAGCTGGAGAACCAGTTCAAGCTTAACAAATACCTGTCCAGGCCCAAGCGCTTCGAGGTGGCCACTTCACTCATGCTGACCGAAACACAGGTGAGCCAGATCAGAGACTGCAGAGCTCCTCTTTACATCTCCAGATCACGGCGCTCAACAGATGCCAGCACACTGTATGTGTCTAGTTACAGTTATAACATTTATATCTATTTTTTATTTTCTTAATAAGAATAACTCGGTAGAGTTAAAGGAGTGTGAAACCCATCACCTAATAACACTAAATGAGCCACAATATCAAAATAGGGAGAAAATAAAAAGAAAACAACCAATCAACAGATTTCATCTTCCTTTTTCTTTTTTTATTGTAGCCTTAAATAAGACCAAACCATTTTTATACCATGAAAACAGCCAGCAGCACTCTATTAGATCAGCTTTAAATGTTACACTTTACTAAAGTATCTTCATTCTTGTTGCAGTTAGCTGATCAGCAAACTGCTTCTCATGTCCACAGATGTTGTGTTGTCAATCATCTGTGGCAGTTTTCAGTGTTCATTGTTTACCTATCTTCATATATTCATGTGTGTAAGACTCACATGTCTTATGTTTCTGTTAATATTTATTTGTCGCTGATTGTTTCAGTGTTATGAATGCTAATACCTCTGGTAGGAGGAGGAGGGATAAAAAATTTGTGATAACAAAGAGTGATGTCGTTAATGATGACCACAGCATGAACCCCAAAATAACACTTTTTATCCTCCCCAACACTGACATGCAATATGAAACATATCACCTTAAAAATGAAGGTAAAATAGAATAAACAATTTATAAAGCAGCTTTTATCTAACAAAGAAAAAAGAAATAGGAAAGAGAGAGCTTCTGGAGCTGTGACTAAATTTGTCTTTGTTTCTGTTCAGACAAACCCCAGGTTGCGTTTCTTCTTTTAAACATGCGTTCTTCTTCTACTATGATCACTTCGCAGGTGAAGATCTGGTTCCAAAATCGGAGGATGAAGTGGAAGCGCAGTCGGAAGGCAAAGGAGCAGGCCACTGCCTCCACCCAGTCTGAGGCAGAGAGACTACGCAGCTCGGGAAAGACAGGCTCCGACAAATCCAGTGAGAGCAGACGAGCTTTGAACCCGGACGACCGAAGGATAGCTCTCGAATTGGAGGATGGAGAAGAGGAAGAAGATGGAGAGGATGAGGAGGAAGAAGTAGCGGAGGCGCCCCAGCGTGGCTTTCCTCTTTCTGCGGGTAACCTAGTTGGGATCCAGCAAACCACGGACTTCTTGCAGCGTAACGATGAAGCTGGCTACAGCTCCCACAGCCCTTTCTCTGATGATGAGCTGGATGGGGTGGAAGTGGGTGGGGGTGACAGGAAAATTGGGGCAGGACTGTGAATACACACCCAGAAAAAGGTTTTAAAAACACATGAGAATTACCTGAGTGTTTCAGCGAAGTCACAACAGGAAAGTCTGTGTTTGTGAGAGAGGACAAACCTAAAGATCTTCACCTCGTATGCTCTGAGAAGGTTTTTCCAATCAAGACATTTGTTGGACTCATTCACACAATCACACATAAACAAATGCAGGATTATGACGCGTGTATAGTGCTTAAACTATTTGTGAATAGAATTATCACTAAGTAATTTACATTGTTGCAGCATGCTGGAAAAAACTGCTTCTTTCTTTCCCTAATTTTGCTCTTTTTTAATGCGCCAGTGGTCCTCTGTGGCAAACTTGTGTTTCCTCCATCCACTCACAGCCTGAGCTCCACTCAGTGAACACATTTTTTAGGAATTAAATGTTAAGAGGAGTGAACTGCAACACATTCAAACAGTTTGATGAGGTTTAGGAGGCGCACGAGCCGTGTGACCATTGATAGAACGGACAAAGGCTCAGAAACAGCTGCAGTTCCAGATGTTTTTGCTCCCAGACTTTGCACAACATCCCATGTAGCGCATTTCCATTTGTGCATTTAATGTGAATATTCAGATTTTTTTTTCAATAATATTTATGACTTGGTTGTCGTCACTTACATGTAAATAAATGAACTTAATTTATTTGAATGATTGAAGGATGAATCGTACGTGTATTTATCTCAAACTTGTGTGGTGTAAATGTGAAATAAAGAAAATGGCAACAAAAGAAGTGAATTATTTCCATTTGATGTGATAGAAATGTGTATATATATATATATATATATATATATATATATATACATATATATATATATATATATATATACAAATATATATATATACAAATACATTTGATTTCAATTGTTTTTTAAAATACATAAAAGAACTCACACAGGGATGATGCTGAGCGTTGAAGGAGCTGCTTACCTGCTGCCTCGTGATTAAATTACCAGCTGAAGTCTGCAAAGCAACGTCTGCTAACAGCTGCTGTGGATGGATAAGATATACTTCTATTTATTCTATTATTAAATTCAATTTCAATTTTTGTCACAGGGCTAATACACAGAGAGAGAGACAACCTGTTGTGCTCACATTCACACCTAAGACCTATTGATAATCAGTCTAACAAGCAAGTCTCTAGACTGTGGGAAGAAGCTGGAGTACCCAGAGAGAGACTATGGAATTCTTTCTGAAAAATCAGGGAATCATTTGCACAACTAAAATTAATCCAGAAAGCAAGAAGAATGTAATTATGATGTGTTTTTCAGTCTGGACCAAAGTGCTGGATAACCACTCTGAGAGTTGTTGTGCAAAAGAAAGGAAAAAAACACAAACAGCTTTATCTCACTCCCGTGAAAATGCTCCTTGACTACAAAAGCAATTCACTGTTCATGTTTGCGTCTTTTTCAGTTCCCACCCATTAGCTCACATCCCTGCTGCCTCTGGTAGTAAACCAAAGCACAAGTACGCCTCATTTCACAGTTTTAATTTACTGCAGAGGCTCTCAGATATTAATTACTTGGTGAGGTTTACTGATGGCCAAATAATTAAGCTAATGAATAGGAAGTAAAGCAATCAAAAGCCTGATGGGGAGCGGTCACATAGGCCCATTTTAATTTCCAAGAGCAACGGCATGATGAGTTTGTGCAACCGCAAGAGGCTTTTTATTGGACCCCTATGTAAGGGCTGTGATTAAGGAGCAGACTGGAGGACATGCAGTGTGGTGAAACTTAACCCCCTCTCAGACCACGGTCACATATTTATATAGTGATTAAATGCATTCTTAACTGGTGGCAGTGATTTAGCAGTGCTTTTAGCACCCTTATGAGGCTCTTGGCTGTTCTGTCTTATATATATAAGAAACTTAAGAGACCCTTAAGAGCATCACTTGTTAAAAAATATACTTTTAATATGAAAATCATGTATATGTTTGTGTAGGATAAATAACAGAATAATTACAGCTGACATCAAGTACAAAGAATCACCTTGACATCAAACTTTATCGAAACAAATCTGATAACATATTCAAAAAACTGTGTTATGAGACCTCTGCTGAAATATTCCCAGTGCAAATACATAAGCACTGGGAATATTTCCCAGTGCTTATGTATACATAAGCATTCATGCCATTTGTGCAAGTTTTATTTTAAGTGACAGTAAAGGATCAATTTCATTGAAAAAAAAAGACCTCCAGAGCTTCTGAGGTGAGGCTGTGGTAAACTATGAGGACCTTCTTAGTGGCAATACAGCGGAAATCTCTGCTCAGAGAGACCTCACAGAAGATCAAAGGTTTTATAACGAAAGGGATCAAATAAAGAAAGGTGGAAGCACACAAGGATACGAGTTTTAACACGTGGTCAGGGCTTTAACAAATCTGGTTAAGATCGAAATGATGATTAACCTGAAGCAGCATCAAATCCGCTTTTTTATTTATTTATTTCGCCGGTGTTTAACTCCAAAGAAGTTTTCGTTTAACTTTGACTTGATTTAATAGGAGTGAACGTAACACGCCTGCAGAGTGAGCCTCTATCAAACCGCAGCTTTTAATTTGGCTGATGAAAAATCTCACGAATCAATAGGAGCTCATTTAGTTGTGTGACTTGTCAGCTCTATGACGAATGCCATTTGGCCCATTTTATGACAGAGGGCCCTCTGACACAGGACGCGCGCGCACACACACACAAAATCACAGCTAATTGATAAGGCAGCGGAGGAATATATGGAGGTCATTGATTCTGTTTCTCCTCTAATTTAATCTGAATACACTGTGCGTGTTGATTAAAAAATTTCCCCCCTCGCGTAAATTACACTCACCGCTGATAACGCTGTCACTTTCCGGCAACAAAAAGTGCTGACGGGCTCCTGCCTCTCTCTGTTTTTCCCCAATAATGCGCAGAGAGCCCGCGTCTTTCTATAAAAATCTTTCACTGTCTATTGAATCACTCAAGTCAGCCCGTGAGACGTCAAGAACGGTTTACCAGAAACCCCCATTTTCATGGTTAGACAAATAAATTGGCCTCCTTCTTCTTCTTTTTTCTTTTTTTCTTTTTTTGCTTTGTCGGATTATAAATCAGCGTGCCCTTAAAATATTTACACCCTGTAGTTTAATCAATCAGCAAAATGCCCGACTCATTACGTAAATATGAACAGATTGTGCGATCTTTTAACGTAATCACACGTACCGCCGCAGGTTTCCCTGGGCCCTGTCCTGTCACTTAACTAATGGACAAGTAAGGCTGCAGTGAGCGACGGGGTCCCATAAATCCACATCTGTCCGACTTAAAACGCTGTTCTAAAGCACGAAAAAGGGCACTTTTTTTCTTTTTTCTTTGCCAGTAAAGTTTATTGAAGAGGCGTTTTAGGGGTGAATGTATTCATGGGCGTCATTTATTATTGCAGGAAAAGTAGGGTGAATTAAGGCTGATTGGGACAGTTTTTTTGAATTTCCGTCCCGTGTAAATGTTCGTGTCATAAATTTACTGAATAAAAAAATAAATAAAAATCATGATGGATTTCTGCAACAATGGAGAGGCCGTCCATCTGTGTGAGGAGGAATGAAGGTTATCTCACTTTTCAAGGAGACGTAAACTGACACCAGGCCTGTTTTCTCTTTAAGTGTTTGGATCTTCTGGATGATTGTGACAACCTTTATCATTAGTGAGGAAAAGTTTTTTCGTTTGTTTTTTAATTATAATACAATCTAATTTTTCGGGCATATTAATTTGCTTTCCTGCTCATCATAATTTTTCTGATTAACTTTATTAAATTATAAAGCCACACTCTCACAACACAGTGACAGCTGGATGCTCTGATGTCAAAGCTTCCAGTCATGCCAATCCAGAAAAGGGCCGTGCAGAGGTCCAGTCTGAACTGTAGAAGCATGGGTTATGATAACATGGCTGTGGTTAAGGTCAGCAATGTCTTGCTTGAAAAATTCAGCTGATTCAGGAATATTTTCTGCATACAAGTGAAGTAAGGCCTGTTCCACTCTGGTGTAGACAAGAAACAAAATGTAGGTGGAGTGAGCTTGCAGAGCTGACACGGTTAATATTGTCACTGGTGTGACCATCATGGACAGGATTAGAAATGAGTCTATCACAGGGACAGTCGTAGAAATAGAGGCAAGGCTGGGATAGTTCAGACATGTTCAAGAATTAGTGAAAAAATTGGACAAAGGATGTTGGAGATGGCGCTGCCAGGCAGGAGGAAAAGACGAAGACCACAGTTTGCCATGCAGTTCATGGGTGTAATGACACCCGCTTCAGATGTTATCAGTCCATAAAATGGGCGTTATTAGCAGAAATCAGCCCCATATTTATGGGCCAATAGGGGGCCATCTCCACCTGCTAGTTTGTTCCGAATGTTGTTATCATCCATTCAGATGGAGCATCGCTAACAGAAGCATGGGAAGACTCCACATCTACTCTCGCTGGAATCCAAGGAGGACACTCGGAGGGGTGGTGTGACAGAGGAGGATGCTGGGACAAGGTTAGATGGAGGGGATGATGATCTGCTGCCGTGACCTCTAAGGATTGTATCTGCATGAAGAGCATATGCAGAATATATGCGTCTTTTATATTTTTGCTCACTGATAAAGCAATTTAGCTTTTTCCCAATACTAGAAACATCACATTAACACATATTTACTGGTTTTGTTGCAGTAGAACATCACACTCATGTTTCTATCAGTGTTTTGTGGAATATATAAACTACAACAACTTAACTTAAACTGAATCATGATGCCTTCGCGAACAACTTCCTGGTTGACACCCACCTGTCACAACAAGGAATTTTTACTTCATGTTTTTACAGATGATCTTGGTAAAATAAATTAAGAAGAAGAATTTTTAATTTTCTGTCATCAGGTAAGAAATAAAGCCTGTTTAGGTACTGTTTCATTCAGTCACTTCTCCCAACCACTCTTTAATTTATATACTCTGTAGCTTAAACTAAAATTCATGCTGGTCAGGAATATACTAATAATAATATGTTGTGTTTTAATGTTATTAAAACACAACATATTATTATTAGTATTTTTTAATTAAATCTATAAATCAAGGTGTGGTATCGCAAGAAATAAGTGGTTATATAAATATATGAGTATACATAATAGTTATTATTCATAGATACCTACATCCTAAGTTCCTGTTATTCTTCTGAAAGAAACAGAATGAATGTGTTGTTACAATGGTAATGCCAGGAGAGGCAGTATTAGTTCTGTGTTACATTAATGTGTAAGGAAGTGGAAGAAGAGTGTGTCCTGTAGGAGGCAGTAGAAAATGGA
>NW_024582556.1:1001409-1028084 GCF_018398535.1 Haplochromis burtoni | reverse complement strand
GTGTTACATTAATGTGTAAGGAAGTGGAAGAAGAGTGTGTCCTGTAGGAGGCAGTAGAAAATGGATGCTCATGTTCTGTACATGCCCTGAAAGTAAGGTTCAGTAAACCAGTGCAACGATACTCCGGTGTAAGGCTCAGTTATTGTATTTTTATTTTTTGAAGATGCAACACAAGGATAAACTTATTATTAGGAGAAAGCGCTCTTCGTGTCACCAGGTGTATGATGTCAGTGAACTTCGTCAAGCTTCGGATTATTTGTTAATAAAATATATGAAATGCAAAAAACAGAAACACGCTGACACGTGTACGAAGAAGGACCAAGTCTGCCCTCTTGTGGCAAAACCAAGAATGACACCTCGTCTGGGTGGCTTTATTAGCTGCAACCCCTCCCCGGCTTATGATTGTAATTTTGCTGGTAAATCCTCAAATTAACTCAAAATTGATGATCACACGTTTACAAATCCAGTATTACACTTTCATATAAAATAAGCAAGAGTAATTTTGAAATGACATCAAGACAACATAGCTAGTTACTGCTGTACTGGTGATAGGAATGTGAAATTCATAATTTACACAGTCTCACATTTCAAGACATAAATCTAAAGGTAATTGGAAATACTGCTGTCTATCAGTGAGTGTGTGTGGTCATTCTTATTATTTGCAGTAGTACTTCTTGTTGTTGTTGTAGTAATATTTTGTGTTAATTGCGTTTTTCTAATGTAAATGCGCATTTTCTGCGCCGTTTTGCTCTTTTGGGTGCGCTTGTGTGCGAGGGGCGGGCCGGCTTCAGAAGGGCGGGTGTTCGTAGTTTTGAAGCGCATGATGAAGCCGTGAACAGCCTGCAGCTTTGCCTCAGCTTCCTCTGCATCGTTTGCTAATTGTGAAACTGGGAGAAGCGTGAGCAGAGAGCCAGCCGACTTTCAGACAGACAGACTGCCCACTGTGAACGTGAACATGGCTTCCTCGGAGCTTGGTGAGTTTCTCTGAGCATGAAGCAAACTTTCTGAGTTTTGGTGTTGCGACATGCAGGCTGCTAGCTGACTGGCTAACATTAGCCAACGTGGTTAGCTCCACTTCACTAAAAACGGGCATTTATTCTTCGTTTGCGTTTGTAAAATGACAAAAAGTCCTGGGTTAAAGCTCTGCTCATCTGTCTTTGCAGCACTTCTGAGTGTTTCTGACAAAACTGGACTGTTGGACTTCGCTAAGAGGCTGGTGGGTGTGGGGCTGTCTCTGGTGGCCTCAGGGGGCACAGCCAAAGCCCTGCGGGATGCTGGACTGGCCGTCAGGTGGGTGCTCCACTAGCCCTTAAAGTCAAAGCCATAGGCGTCCACATGTACTACTGCAGTACTGTAGATACCTGCAGCATGTGAGGCCTTCTCTAAGTTCTCAGAGTCTCTGCTTTGTGTCAGGGATGTGTCTGAACTGACTGGACATCCAGAGATGCTGGGCGGCAGAGTGAAGACCCTGCATCCTGCAGTGCATGGAGGTATCCTGGCCAGAAAAACACCCAGTGACACCGCTGACATGGAGAAGCTGGGCTACAGCCTGGTAAGGTGAGACAAACACAGCAAACAGAAATGGGCAAAAGCTTTCTCAAGCATGTAAAATACTCTGATGTGTACAGTGTGATGGATGTTTGTGTGTACTTGCAGTAGAAAGAGAAGGCTGAGTGGAAATGAAACCCTTGTGCACATGTGACCCATGTGGAGTGCAGGCACGTGCTTTTTAATCAAGAAGCATGTCGAGTTGATTTGGCTGCTGGATAATTGGAAACCTGCTGCCCGTGCATGCTCATCCTGTGACTCCTGTTCGATTGGAAGAATGATTCGATTTCACTGTGTCCTCAGTGGAAGATTAAACGACACGTGATTGAAGTTTAGCAGATGACTGTTTCTTAACAACTTTTTTTTTCTTTTTTCTTTTAAAGACAAGAAAATCAGTGGATCCTGTTGTCGGTGTGCAATACTTGCTTTTTTTTTTTTTTTTTTTTTTGTCGGATTTTTTAAAATGTTTGGCAACATATGAAAAAATGCTGAAACTGCAGTAAAGTTAATGGATTTAATGATTTCATTTACTGACTGTTTATACAAGTAGTCATAAGACACGCTCGAGCAAAGCTTGTCTTGCTTTGTACTTTCTTTGGTAGTGGTCTCAAATAAAGAAGCGCAAAAATGTATTGCATGGACACACGATTAACCCCATTCAGTTTGTAACACCGTGCTGCAAAACACGATTTTGATCATTACAGGTTGAACATTAGAGCTTTTCAAACAGCAGGTGACCCTGCTTACTAATACCTACCACGTAAAATGCTCTGTGCCCACCAAAGATGTTTTATCCAGAACCAAAGGGAAGCACCAGCACGTTGATAAAACGATCTGTTTAACCAGTTGTGGTAATTTCATTCACTTAAGTATGTCAGACACTTCTGCTCAACAGAATCCGAGGAAATACGTGGATTTCTCTCAGACAAGTTGCAATAAGTTCATCGAGTTTATTATGCCTAAATGCATAGACTGAAAACACTATGCATGTATAAGAGAATTAACTGTGAACAGCTTGTTTTGAGCATGTGGATTCCCACGAACACCTTAGGTCTATGTAGTATCTCCCACTGAACTGATCTCCATCTTTAACTTATCTGAAGCTGGCAGAACTACTGTGTAGTGTGCCTGCACAGCTGGATCAGTAAGAAGCAGCTGTTTAGCTAGAAAAATGCACCCACATTTAAAATGTGAGGGCCCTCAGTTCATTATTGTACTCCAGTGTTTGAAAGTTTTTAAGGATGAAAAGATTTTCCTTTGTTTGCCCTTTTCAAGAGTGGTGGTGTGCAACCTGTACCCATTCATAAAGACCGTCTCTAACCCGGATGTCACGGTGGAGGATGCCGTAGAGCAGATTGATATCGGTAATGCATAGAAGTGCACTCTTTGCTTGCCTGTCTTACTAATGATGAAACACTTATTTATTTGTGTACTCTGCGTGTATTGATACAAACTGTTCTTTCTTCTCAGGTGGTGTAACTCTGCTCAGAGCAGCAGCCAAGAACCACGCTCGGGTCACCATTGTGTGCGATCCTGCTGACTATTTGCTGGTTGCCAAGGAGATGGAGAATTCGGCGGACAAAGACACGACCCTGGAAACTCGCCGGACTCTGGCCCTGAAAGTGAGTCTGTTTTGTTGCAAGCGTGTGACCTGATTTTTCTGAGAAAGGAATTTTAGGAAAATACAAACTTGTAGACTTTTTGAGGTGGGCTTTTAGATTTAAGGGTTTTAATGTTATAATGCAGTTTTGGGGGGGCGGGGTTAAGGTGAGGGTTGGTTTTGGATTATGTTTTGAAAATGGGGTAAAAGGGCACGAGCTGTCACCTCTCCAAACGCATAATTTCTTTATGCGTTTCTGCTTTATCATACCTGTCAGAGGGAGGCCATTTAAAGTTTGTCATTCAATCCAATTTTATTTATATAGCGCCAGATAAGACTAGACAAGATAAAAACCCTACAGTAATACAGAGAAAATCCCAATAATTGAACAACCCACTGTGAGCGCACGCTTGGTGAAAGTGGGAAGGAAAAACTCCCTTTTAACAGGAAGAA
The DNA here is from genome assembly GCF_018398535.1 of Haplochromis burtoni. NCBI lineage: Eukaryota > Metazoa > Chordata > Actinopteri > Cichliformes > Cichlidae > Haplochromis > Haplochromis burtoni. The sequence goes on along the minus strand of NW_024582556.1, from coordinate 1,024,483 downwards.
ACCTCCAGTAGAGCCAGGCTCATGGAGGGGCGGCTATCAGCCGTGACCAGGTGATCACATGAAGTCACATGTTTGCGTGTTGGTTGGCATACTGCAGTTTCAGAAATTCACATATCACGTTTTATATTTTATAAATTGCTATTTATCACAATATATTTGAAAATTTGCGATAAAGATATAACTGACGATATAATAAGGCACACGAGATTATAAAGAGCACACAAAGGATTGATTTTAAGTGCGTCTTATTTTCCGAAAAACACGGTAATAACAACGGCCCGCTAGCATGCTCTACCAAAAATTGTCCTTTGGTGTGTATCTGACTTGCAAAAGCCAAACCATTTCCACACCACTGAAGTTGCAGCATTTTTACAAACCAATTCTGGTTCATCTGTTTCATTCAACGATCCTCATTCTCCGTCACCGCCATGCTTTTTCTGCCATGTGCGTATGAAAACAAAGCATGTGCGTTTTCCCCATATTCTATCGCCATATTTCATTTTCTTATCATTGCCTAACATTAAACCGGTATTACAGTGAACGGTATGATATGACCCAGCCCTATTGGGGGGGGTGTCTTTAATGCCTGATCATGTATTGAAGGAGCCATATGTTACAGCTAATTGCCTTCAAAACGATGTTGCTTAAATTTTAATAACCAGTTGAGTCAAAGATCGTTTTCCTGATGGGGATTAGTCATAATCCTGCGTGGAGAATTTTAAAAGTGCCGTTTCAGAGTTGATCACATGAGCCTCGAACATCCATCCATTCTGTTCAGACTTGTTCCACTTTAAGCTCCATGCTGAAAAGAGACTTTTTGTTTGGAGTAAGAGGGGAAATCAAGCCTCCGGCTCTTTTTTATAAGGTATCGTTGCCAAAATAGCTGCTGCTGCTGTTGGAGTCTTGATGTGTGGGGACTTCAGGGAGTTTGCTTTCTTTTGATCAATCCTTTATAATCACAACATTGTATTACCCAGTGCTATTTTAAGCTGGCTTATGATTAAAAATAAAAAAAACAAAAGCTTGAGGGTGATCATTAAGGAGTTGCTACTCCCCCCGTGACTATTTGTTCTGGTTTTGCTATTTGCTCAGAGATGAGGGTCAGCGAGTCGAAGTCCAGGCTGTTTATCACTGAGTGATGAAATGTGTTTAACATTTGAGGTGCAGTGAACTCTAACCTCACAGTCTGACTGCACTGAGCTTTGAGTTAAATACTGATAACTGTCCCACTTTGCCTGCAGCCCTTTTTTCTTGTGGAGAGATGGTTCCTTTCCTAAAACATCAGAAAGTGATGTAAGCAGTTTTTGTTTTTTTTTCCTTCCTAACCTTTCTCTACTCCTTCTGCTTCCTGTGCAGGCCTTCACACACACAGCACAGTATGATGAGGCTATATCCGACTACTTCCGCGGGCAGTACAGCCGCGGCGTGTCCCAGCTGCCTCTGCGATACGGCATGAACCCCCACCAAGCACCCGCTCAAATCTACACTCTGCGCGCGGCTCTGCCGCTCACAGGTACCCTCACACCACGCCATGCCACGCCGCAATCTGTCCTTTAATGTCACCCATCCGCTTTTAACGTTCCCTCTCATAGTGGTCAACGGTGCTCCTGGCTTTATCAACCTGTGTGACGCTCTGAACGCGTGGCAGCTCGTTAGGGAGCTGAAGAGAGCCCTCGGCATGGCTGCAGCGACTTCCTTCAAACACGTCAGCCCTGCTGGTAAGAAAGAAAGACCCCATTCAGACGCACTCTTACAGTTAACAGTGTCCACATAGATCTGACAATGAAAGCTGTCACCTTGTTTCTGAAGGAGCCGCAGTAGGAGTTCCTCTGACCGAGGAAGAGGCCAAAGTGTGCATGGTGCACGACATGCTGAAGGACCTCAGCCCACTCGCCACCGCCTACGCAAGGGCAAGAGGTTAAAAAGTCACCTGTATAGCTGATGCCCTGAAAATGATTGTGTGCTGGGCGCTCTCTCTTTTTTTTCTTTTTTTTAATATGTTATACATTTACTCTGTGCCTCCAGGTTCAGACAGGATGTCTTCATTTGGAGATTTCATTGCTCTGTCAGATGTGTGTGACGTTCCCACTGCTAAGATCATATCAAGAGAGGTAAATAAGAGAGCAAGCTTTTAAATTTTTTTTAATCATTACTATTATTATTATCTTTATAATTTTATTTTTTGTGATGTAACATTCTTAGGTCTCAGACGGTATCATTGCTCCTGGTTATGATGAGGAGGCACTCAAAATCCTTTCCAAAAAGAAGAATGGCAACTACTGTGTGCTTCAGGTGAGGGCGCTGTTTCCCCACGTCTGTATTTGTCTCTGTTTTTGGAAGCATGTCTTTGGACGTACTGATTAGCTTAAAAACCTCATAATTCTCAGACACATGCAGATTGAATAACCTGCTCTTTTTTTTTTTTTTTTCTAGGCAGATAATGTAACTGAAGTAGTTGCAAGTCATACTGAAGATAAAAATGTGTACAGTACATACATACTATGTAAACTGGGTTATGGGTTATGTCCGTGCTTGTGTCTCAGATGGATCCTGACTACGAGCCCGATGACACCGAGGTGAGAGTGTTGTTCGGTCTCTATCTCAAACAAAAGAGGAATGGAGGACGTATCAATAAGGACTTCTTCAGCAACGTTGTTTCCAAAGGCTCGGTAAGACACTGAAGTGTGTTAACGTTTTACTGACTCGATCCAATCTGACAGATTCTTCTCTTGTGTCCTAAAGCTCTCTGAGGAAGCTGTGCGTGACCTCACCGTGGCAACCATCGCCGTCAAGTACACGCAGTCTAACTCTGTGTGCTATGCTAAAGACGGACAGGTAAGAGGTGGCGCATAAATGAGGAAGGAATCCAGAGGAGCCTCAGTTGTTCCCCAATCTTTCTTCACCTGTGTTTTCCAGGTTATCGGTATTGGTGCAGGGCAGCAGTCTCGTATCCACTGCACTCGGCTGGCGGGTGACAAAGCTGACAACTGGTGGCTCAGGCACCACCCTCGAGTCCTGAGCATGAAGTTTCGCAGTGGTGTGAAGAGAGCAGAGATGGCCAACGCAATCGACCAGTATGTGAGCGACACCATTGGAGAGGTGAGGGAGTAACATTTGGAGACGTGCACTGTAGTTACCAGTGAGGAAAAAGTACAACTGTGTTTTTATTTTGTTTGGATGTAAACATTTCAAGACTGCATTTGTGTTTATGTGAATATTTAAAATGCGTACATGCAACCCTTTGTGTCTTAAATGCAAAGAGGAACTCAGCTTTTGACATGGACACAAATAAATATGCAGTTTTAAGAGTGTTTTGTACAATAGATGAAGAATTACTGTATTTTGCGAGATGTAAACACATCCAATGTTCCTGTGCATATTGAGGACTGAGGCACAAAGCAGCAGATTATTTTATTACGTTAATAGATTCTGACTTTTTGTATACAAAAGATTTAAGATGTTCCCACCTCTGATGTTCAATGTCATGTCTAATCCAACAGCATGCCAAGTTTGAGACTGTGTGAGTAAATGAAAACCTGTGTCCTGTGTATATTCTGTCCTGTGCCGCCAGGGCCCAGACTTGGAAGTTTGGAAGTCGACGTATGAAGAGGTCCCTGAGCTACTGTCAGAGACTGAAAAGAAGAACTGGATCAGCTCACTGCAGGCTGTGGCTGTCAGCTCTGACGCCTTCTTCCCTTTCAGAGATAACATAGATCGGGCCAAAAGGGTAAGTGCCTTGCACAAAGAACGTGTACATGCTGCACACACCTTGTCAATCTCACTGCAACTTAAACCCTGGTCTTCCTGTCATAACTCGCATTTCCTTCCTGTGTGTGTCTGTCTCCAGAGCGGCGTTCAATACATCGCAGCTCCAGCGGGCTCTGCTGCTGATGAGGTTGTGATAAATGCCTGTAATGAGCAAGGCATTACTCTGGTGCACACCAGCCTGCGACTCTTCCACCACTGAGTTCACTAAGCATCGAGTTCGCTCTCAGTTTCGTGTCTTTACAAAGACGAAATAAACGTGTGCAACATTGCTGATCTTCAGACATTCCTACATTTAGCTGAACTGTAAAAACAGACGCACAATTTTGTAACACACTAAATACATTCCTGACTTGTGATCAAAATGTTCAAGAGTGTAATACTGTAACTGCAGCTGATCCTTGTAGGTCAGTCTTGCAACACTATGAAATAAACTTGGAGTTTGACTATTTTGTCTCTTTCATTGTGCTAACTGCGTGGCACTGTTAGTCCATTGCATTAATCCAGACTCAAGGTCACAGTGCTTCGTTGGGATTGCAGTGAGTCGTTCAGCAAAATTGAACTAGCGTGAAAAAAATGTGGTTACAGTTAAATCACGATTCCGCAAAGGGAGCAATACATTTTTCACATGGGGCCAACCAGATTTGGATAAATGAATAAATGCAAAATATGAATAATCAAAAACCTGAAAATGTAAGTGTGACAAATATGCAGAAAACTAAGAAATCAGGAAGAGGGCAAATATTTTTTCTTGCCATTGTAAGCTTATTGTTGGCACCTTAACCCACCCCCCAACCCTAATAAGAAAACACAACACCGTGCTAATGTTTAAGAATCTCTCCAGCTTTTATTAAAATAAGGGACTTCTATTTGTCATCGGTAGAAACACTTTGGCACAAAGTACAAAAATAGAACGGTTCACATCCTTGTTCAACACATTCACACGATGAGATCAAAGGGATAAATTACCAGAACTTCAGAATGTGTCAATCACACACAGTGCGACCCCTCTGTAATGGAAGAGGGGCTACAGAAAAGAGAAGCACATTTTTGAGGACAGTTTCAGCAACACTGGTAACAACTACATTTTTTAGCACAGTGCGTACTTTATGGGTTTTGGTCAGGATATAATTGGAAAAAAAAAAAATTAAATGGGAAACAAATGCCAACTTGACAGATGCGTAAATCTGACTGGACAGGTTCTAAATAACTTTAAAAAGTTGGGGGTTTCTGTTTCTAATACATCACAAGCCTGGAAGTCGACAGTGAATAGACTCAAGTGAAGATTAATGATGAGGGCAGCAGGGCAATGTGTCAGCAATGTGATAAGGCACTTAGTTTGTTTCATCGCAGACAGCGTGGCTTCTACAAGGTGAGACAGTGCAGCAACTTGACGGTAAGGGAGCAAAGCAGATGTCAGATGACCAGCTCATCATTCCCGAGGATTGTGAGGAACGTGTGCATCTGCCAGCAGTTCAGGCCGGAGGCACTCGATGGGGCAGTGAATGTTCTGGAGGATGAACAGTGGCACAGTTTTAAACTTTGACACGTGCAGACTGTTACACAACAGATTACTCCAATTTGAAAACTGATATTTACAGTTTGCATTATGTCTCCTGATTTTCAATACATTTCACTTACTTTGCGCAGTGTGTTGTCTCCATATCTGATTGGCTGCAGCAGACCGACATCGACATCGCCACCTGGTCTCCTGCAGTTCTCGCATCGCCAGCCCTAATAAAGGCAAGAAAAGCATTTAACCACGCCCTCTTCTGGATGATCCCGCATGATGTAACGAGAACACGAGGAAGGCTCACGTGTCTTACCTGTTGTCCTCCAAAGCACGTGCAGGTGCAAATAGAACCCAGGTACTCCTTCTGCCACTGGTTGCCCACCCGGTAAGTTTTGCCATCATCGTAACACGTGGACTCATCTGCGTGAATAGATATTTGGGTTAAAAATGACACGCAGCTCATTCACTTTGTAACAGCCACAGAACATTTCAATTAAAAAGTTAAAGAGGCCTTACGCGGTTCACACTTAAACTCTCCTTTGCCGTTTCCTAAACAAGTGCAGCTCATTAAGTTCCCGTTCTCTGAGCGACGGTCCCATTTCTCTCCAATTCTGTAGTTGTTGCCATTGTCGTGGCACCACTCTGAGAAGAACATACAGTAACCGAGTGAAACTTATTCAATTTCCATCCATGTACACGTATTGGGGAAAGATACCCTAAAAACCTACTTGATGAATCACATCTGAAGTGGCCGCTGCCCAGGCCCAGACACCTGCACGACAGCTTGAAGCCTGTCTCAGACATCCGCTCCCATTCAGCACCGACGTCATGATGGGTGGCAGTAAAGGCATCATAGCACGTGTCTTTATTTGAGGAATCTCCCTCTGTAACTGAAGGAAGAAGAAAGTGGGGGAAAAATTAACCACGATGGGCTTCATTCAGTTTCCTTTAATAATATATTCAGATACATCACAGCTGGAAGCTTACTTGTGTTTCCAGCAGTCACTGTCTGCTCCAGAATCTTGTGTTTTAGGGCCCCCAGGAGTGCCTCCACAATAACGTTATAGTCTGCTCCGGGAGTGAGTCCTAGCAGGGTAGCAGTAGTGGCTGTGCCTGGCAGGCGGACCTGGGTAGAGAGGAAGAAATCATAGCTTATTCTCATAAATGGGAATAATGAGAATAATTGAATAATGGACTGGCCCCTTACCTGGAACATCTTCTCATTTAGCTGTGTGATGGGATGACAGGACACCAGGTAGGCATTGCTCTGCCTATAAGGCTTCCAGGAGACGGTGGTCTGAGTTTGGGCCTCCAGCGGCACACTTGTCTCGTTAAAGAGTATGGGTCCAATGGGCATGTTTAGCTTCACAATGGGCTTTCTGCGGCCTTCTGCATCAGGAAGGGGCACAAACACCAAGGGCTCACGAACTTGGCCATAGGGAGAAAGTGGATTCCGATTATATCCGTTGTCTCCATTGTTGTTGTACTCTGTGTACTCCACATGCTGGCTCTGATCACCAAACCCATCCTGGCTATTGGTGCCCACTAACTGGACGTTGTTGTCCAGAGATTCAGGCACATCCAGCCTGCCATTTCCAGGGCGGTTAGGCTGGGGCAGAGGCAAAGGAAGCAAGGGGTCTTGAGCTGGCGGGAGAGACGAGGTTACGGAAGCAAGCAGGTTAGACGAGGGGGAGTTAAAGCAGAGCAGCTCTAACACATCTCAGCCAAAAGGGATGACGGATACGCAGCAATGCAACTCACTGCAAAGTGTGTCATAATGCACTATTACAAACACACAAGATATTTTGAATGACATTTGCGAGGACATTCAAAATAACAAAGTGGGTATTATCGTTTTAGATTTTGGAAACACACTTGAGCTAAAGCTTCATACAGCTCCAGCTGAGCAGATGAAAGCTGCCGTTCCACCCCTTAATCTTACCAGTAACTGACTCGAACTCTGAATGGATCCTTTTTACTTCACATTTATCACCATACAGAGAAAAAAGTATCAGTATAAGTACTCACGAGTCCTGCTCCTGCCCACCAGAGGTGTGCTTCTCTGCGTGTTTTGGATGGCGATGATCTTGATGATGTACTCCGTGTCTGGTCTTAGATCTGAGCAAAGAAAAGGAAAACTGTTGTTTTTCCACACGTAATTGGTGTGTCAGGATAATCCTGCGTGAAGCTTTAAATGTCAAATAAAAGTACGTACCATCGATGGTGGCGTAGTTTTGGCCAGCGTGGGGTCTTGGGAAAAGCTCCTGTGGTCTTCCTCCCGACTCTTCATAGGTGACATAGTATCCTGTGATTTGCGTGGCAGGTGGCTGCCAGGTGAAGGAGATGGAGTAGGGGGTGACGGACGTAAACTGCAGGTTGGTGGGCGCCTGGACCAGCGGGTCAACTGTAAGGACAAATACGGCTGTTAAACTGCCCGAATGCTATTTTTTTTCTGTGTGTGTGCAAACTAGGATGTGACTTGTGTGAGGCTGAAGCTGCATTTGTTGTCACTTAACCCATTATCAAAATGTAAGATCATACAAGCAGCCTGGATTTATTTTGTAATTTTGGCTGTAAAATTACAAATTATTTCTCACTTTAACGCTGTAATGCCAGAAGTATCATATCTGATACATGCATTTCTGTGACCTCTACATCACGAGTGTGATTTTTTTAATCTTTGAAAAACTGATGTACGCAATCAGATTAAAAATGCAAAACTGCCAGAGATTTAGGTGACCTCAAGCTGCTAGCCCCAAACAGGTCAGGAAACCTCGCATGCTTCTGCCTCTTCTAGTTGCAGTTGTCTCTTGAATTACATAACTTAAGGAAACCTGGCAGCAAACTGTGATGTGCAGATCAGTGTACTGTAACATTATGTAATGACAGAAATCAAAAACCAGAATATTACACTGAAATTAACATTTGTTTTTAAAAAAAAGAAGCAGTTTTTAAACCTGGATTTTTGCATTACCTGTTTGAATTCTGAGAGTGAATGGGTCGCTCCTTGTGTTCCCACTCAGAGTGTACATGTTAACATTGTAAATAGTGTTGGGCCGCAAACCTACAACACAAAAACACACTTTAAAGCAAGACTGAAGCTCCAAAATCACTCTTTAAGACCTTAAATGCGTTAAAGTGTGGCGTACCGGTGAGGGTGTAGGTGTAAGCTTCACTTGGGATGGTCTTGGTGATGGTGGGATACGATCCACTCTGGGGAATGGCTTCAATAAGGAAACCAGTGAAAGGTTCCAGCTTGGAACGCCAGGTCAGTGTGAAAGAACTATCCGTTACTTTGATGACACGCACGCGGCGAGGAGCACTCAAAGCTGCGTTGAGGCGAAACAGAAGCAATTTTAAAAGGATCAGTTACACCACGAGTGAGGTCTGCAGATGTGTCCATTTATGGCGCAGCACGTTACCTTGCAGCGTGGTGGCTTCTGCCTCCGCTGGTCTGCTTGTGACTGTGTTCTTCAGAGCGTAAACCTGCACCTGGTATGTGGTTGCCACCTACACAGTACACAGTTCATATTTACTCACTGACCCATTGTGGATCCATGTAAAGATTCACACATGAACTCTGCTTACCATGAGCCCTGGCACCACAACACGAGTGGTGTCCGGAGCAACGTTCATTTCTCTGTGAGGGCTGTTGATGTTCTTGGGGCTCACGACTACACGGTAGCCGGTCAGGCGCGCGTCTGGAGCTCGCCATGACACAGTGAAGGAGGAAGGACTGACCTCTGAGATCGCCAAGTTGGTGGGAGCAGGGATTACTGAAGCACAAAGACACAGTGTCAAGGCCAAAGTTTTAAGACAGGGATATCAAATGGAGACAAATGCTTTGGTGTATTTCTGCTTAGCACTACCTGTGGCCTGAGTTCCCACCAACGGTGAGCTGGGTGCTCGGTCATGGAGGGCGATGACCTTAACAGTATACTCTGTTCCAGGGCGAAGGTTTCCAAGCACCACACTGTCCTGGTCCCCTCTGGGTGCTGGGCGCAGCTCTCTCTCACCTTCCTCTGCACTGGTGTACAAGACGCGGTATGACGTTACTGCGCCGTCTGGGCTGTCCCAGGAGATGCGCATGGAGGTGGAGTCGATGTCAGAGAAGGTGAGCTCCTTCGGACGGTCCATAGCTGCAGAAAAAGAGGAACAGGAAGATTCCTCAGTGCTAAATAGATTTTTCCTGTTGGCTTTGGAGGAAATTTACCTGAATTTCCTGTAGCAAAACTGCCGAGTATAGCTCTAACATAGTGCAAGGGAATCAGGACAAATAAAGTTAGAGCTGAAAGAGAAGTGAATTAAGTGAGACTAACCAGTGACTGCATTTTCTATTAGCGGGGAAGACGGCTGTCCATTATTTCCCAGGGCATACACACTCACAAGATACTCAGCAGTGGGCATCAGACCCGTGAAAGTCACCTCGGTCTGATCTGTAACAGGAGAGCAGAAAAGGAGCCAATAAGATGATGAGTGTTGTGTGTGAAAAATTAAATCATCATGGCAATCTGATTGTGAGCATCTGGCATTCCTTGCAGGCCTTACCAGGAGCCAAATCCTCAGAGTACGAGGGTCCCACGCCATTTTTGGGAATACTTGTGACTCTGTAGCCTCTGATTGGTCCCCGAGCAGGAGACCAACGTACTGTGATGGCATTGTCACTTATATCAGCCACCCGCATGTCAGGGGGGGCCTCGATATCTAAAGGAACAATGGATAAAGCTTTAGATTTACCATAAACACTCAACATTAAGTTGCTTTTCCAAAAATTTTCCCGTATTTCTGTACCAGTCCTGTGTGTTATGTAGACGGGGACACTGGTGGCGGGGTTATCGCCTCGTCCGCTAATTGCATAGACTGTGATGGTGTATTCAGTGCCGGGATTCAGTCCGGTGATGGTGGCAGTGGTGTGAGTGCCTGGGACATTAATCTCCCGAGGAGTCTCGCCACCTGAGAGGGCAGTAAAGAAGGCCCAAGTGTTAAACTTGTGTGGCTGACGTTAGAGGAAACCAAGAATTCAAAAATAAAATGTACAGACTTGTTCCTGCATAGGTGATCCTGTAGTTTCTCACTGAGATAGAGGGAGCATCCCAGCGTATGGTGACGGCGGTTGGGGTGGATCTTGTTACCACTAGGTCAGTGGGCGAATCAGAGACTGAAAAACATTAAATAACAGAATAGAGAAAATCACAGAGGATAATTATGGAGGAAAAAAAAACATTAAAACAGATGAGGAATGATCACGCCCACTAACTAAAAGAATAGGTGGGACTCACTTGTTGCCTGTGTGCCAGTCAGAGGCTGACTCTCCTGGCTGCTGCTCACAGCATACACATATATCATGTACTCGGTTTCAGGTGACAGTCCAGTCAAAGTGTAGTGGGTTCTGGTTGGGGGGAGCCTCTCATCCTTGGCATGTCCACCACTGGTCTTCTGATAGCGGATTCGGTAGCCCGTGATTCTAGCCTGTGGAGCTTGCCAGTGAACTGTAAAGGAGTCGGTCCGAATGTCGGAGAAGTCCAAGCCAGTCGGGGAATCCAGCGCTGGAAGAAAAATGTAGTGAAAAACTGAGATACATTTTCAGTTATATACAAAGATAATGCCAAATACAGTCTTTCTAGTAGAAATAAGCAAACGTTAATGTAAAATATGTGAAATGGATCAACTGATATTAATAAAAATCAAACAAAAAGTCATCAAATGCAGGCAAGCTTTAAATAGATTAGGTAACTCTGGAATAAGAGACCAAATATTTATTGTTGATATTATTTATAGTAGCATTGTAGTTATTCTGTTGTAGTTTATTCTGCAGGATAATACGCACTCATACATCTTGTCAATCACACTGTATTCACACTCTCGTTTAACACCCTTTTTACCCTAATGAACATCACATCAAGAAACTAGTGACTGAGATAATAAACTAATACCAGTGAAGTGAGAATTGGGATCTTTATAGACTCGTATGCTTCTTTTAAGTTTCCCCCCGCCCATCATTAGAAAAATGATGGACATTTCAGACTCGGGGGCTACAGCCATCTTTTATTTGCAACACCCTTGGTTCTTCTGTGAGGCCACCTGTGTAGATACTCACTGGTTTTTTGAGTCCCTGTGGCTGGTCTACTTTCTCGTTCACCATACACACACACCACACTGATACGATAGTCAGTGTTGGGCTGCAGGTCTGTGAAGATGATTGGTACAATTAGTATTGTTCGAGATGGAGCACAAGTCATTTTGCCTTTTCAAGCCTCTGAGTTCTTCTTACTTTGCAGCAAGTAGGTGTTAGTAGCTCCTCCAACATTGACCTCCTTGATGTCATTATCAGTGGATACGGGGTGATAACGGATAACGAACCGAGAGATGTCGTTTGGTGTGGCAATTCTGGGGACTGACCAAGTCACCCTAATGTGGTCAGGGCCCACTCCTCCAAACTGCAGGTTGGTGGGAGCTGGAATGTCTGTAAAAATGAGGAGTTATAAGCTATAGCTATCACTGGTAACGCAATGAGTTTAAGAAAATAACGGAGGACTTCCAGTGGCACAAAGAAAATATCAGAGAAATGATTAAATTCAGATATTTACTGCAGTGTGGCACGCTTAAAAAAGAATAAAGGTGCCTCAGATCAAGACCCAACCCCTCCCCAGTGATGGACTGAAAGAATAAATCACCAGCATGCGTTTGCTTTGTGTGTGTGGTCGGCTCGCTGTCCCCCTCTTCTGTAACAGTGAAGATACTGATGTCATAGTCCACACCGGGCTCCAAACCACGAATCGTGTAATAACCAGCAGATGCTTCCACCATATCTTGAAAAATTGGCAAGCTCTGGCCTGAAGCTACTACCACTATCCGGTAACCAATAATGGTAGTACTGTTCAGAGGGATCCAGCGTAGCCCAATGGTGGTGTCAGTAATGTCGACAAAGTCAATTTGACTTGGAGCGGGGATGTCTGAAAGGGTTAGGCATGTTGCAAAGCGCAAGCAAAATTAGACAGACAAAAAAGCCCCAATTATTTCATTGGTTATATCAAGAACATTCATTTAATTCCCGATAAAGCGTTCAGAGAACCTGGGTATAACAGTAACCATGCAAGACAATTACACATAACTGGATTGGAAAACATTCAGAATTAAAATTATAATTAAAGGTAAATATAAGGCAGTAATAATACTACTAATGGACGTGCAAAAAAATCCCAAAAATATTCACCCTACCAAGTGATAAACACGATTTCCATGCAAATGGTCAGTTAGCCAATAATCATGCTAGCAGTAGATTATAAAAAAAAGCTGCATTAGACATTTGAACCAAAACTGAGCTTAAAGAACACTGACATTTTGATTTAAATTGGTTGCCAAATAGTGAGCTCCAACACACAGTCCCATGGCTACCAAATGTGCAAATGGGTAATCTTTTCGCTAACTTCAAAATGTAAGTGTATTTTTGTACATAATGACATTATTCTTCTATCTAGTGGGTAAAAATTAACTAATGCAGCTTTAGTTTCTTCTGAAACTAGGCCAAGCTCTGTGGGGATGGGAGTAGCAGGGTCCATTTTCATTGAATGGGAAAATTATGTCATTTGTTCCTCACAATGAACCAGACACACTAGTCTTTGTGGCTTTCTACCACGTGTAAATGACTTCCTCTGGCTCCTACCTGTTGTGACAATAGTGGACACTGGACTGCTTTCCACATTGTCCTTGGTAGCGAACACGCTGATGTTGTACTCCATACCCAGAGTCAAGTGCTCTAGAACAACTGAGGTCTGATCAACTGCAACAATCTCTTCAAGGGAGTATCCTCTCTGGCCATTGGTTGGTCTGCTTGTCACTCGGTAGCTTGTAATACCTGCAGAGAGACGGGAAATATAACAAATTAATGAATTAATATCAGAAATCAAAAGGAAATACCAGGAACAGCTTTTTGTTCTAGTGAAAAGAAAAAAAACTATTTGAAGGCCAAGGTCTAGAGACCTTCTGTGATGTCAGTGCGTGGGGAGCAAAGTCAATATTTACCTGGTGTTTTGGAGGCTACCCAGTAGGCTGTGAGAACTCCTGTGTTCGGGTTGGACTCAAGTCTGAGGTCAGTGGGAGGAGATAGAGCTGCAACAAGAAACAGCAGACCATGACGCATTGAAAAAAAAACTTCAGCGCAGCAAAAAATATCTGGCACAAAATCACGCCAAATGGTTTTAACGGCACTCTGTCAGCTCAGAGCAGCATTAAATCAACCGGACGATCGGTCACACAACTGGTTTTACAGTTGGTTTTGTTCAGCAGTCACCACAGTGCCTGGCTTTTTATTTGTGAAATTAAAACAGATACGCACAAGTGACAACATTGCGGGTGATGGGATTTCCGCGGTTCTGTCCATTGTAGATGGGCTGAACGCTATAGGTGTACTGAGTTCCTGGAGTCAGACCATCTACATAAACACGTCCAGAGGAAGAGATTTCTTCTCTGGGAGACTCGCCTTCCTCGCTGGGCAGCACAGACAGCTGGGGAAATAAAACGGACATGAGAAAAACTGGAGAATACGCTTAAAAGAAAAAAAATTAGAAACAATTAGCAATGGCCTAAAATCTGCCCACAGCAGAGAGTAAATATTAGACTCTTTGGATCTTTACGGTTCCGCTATGTTCACCAGCTAGTTTCTAAATGTGCTTGGGCACTGCTTGGAGATAAGTAGTTAGTGAACAGCTCCAGTGATTCCTTTAATGTAATGAGCTAACCTTGTAGCTGAACCTGCGGACGGGTATCCAGGTGACGATGATCGAGGTGTCGGTAACCTCAGTACTGAAAGTGGGAGCATTTCCCATCTGGGGAGCTGTAAGAAAGGAAAGAAAGGGAAGGGGGGGGGGACAATATTTTAAAATGATTGAAGCAATTTATTCCCATCTTTACTTGTGTTCGGTTTCTCCAAATACCGACCGGTGGTAAAGTATGTGGTGACGCCCTCGCTGAGCTCATTTTCGAGATCAGAGTAAAGGGTGGCAGTGTACTCCGTATCTGGACGTAGATTCCTCAGTAGGTACTGGGTGACCCTGCCTGGGATCCTCTTTTCAATGGGACTTGAGCCTTCGATGCTCAGGTAAAGGCGGAAACCACTGACAATGGCACGAGGAGCCTCCCAGACAATCAGTGCGCTGTCAGGGCCGATCTCAGTGAAGCGTACATCGGTGGGTGCATCAGGTTCTGGAGGAGGCAGAAAGCATAACACATGTAAGGCAAAAAAGATCTGTTGTGTTTTGGATAAAATCCCTGCGTTTATGTATTTGGGCTTTTTTCCAAAGTGGCACTTACTGGTAGCCTTTTCTCCTACAAGAGGCTCACTCTCCACTCCGCCGTTGATGGCATAGACGTAGAAGCGGTAAAGCGTGCCTGGCTGCAAGTGGGTGATCTCAGAGTATGCACTGGTGGAGACAGGCAGCCCCAGGGGCCTTACGTCAGTGCCATCAGACCCAACGGGGGAGAAAGTGACTCTGTAACCTGACACCTCATTGGGTGGACCGGTCCAGGTGATGGTGACCTTCGTATCCGAAACCTCGTAGAATTGCAGGTCTGTGGGGGCTTGGACCACCTCTGTGGAGAGGAGAGTGCTAGTTGACTAACAAGGGTCACAGTCAAACCTTAGAGTCTCCTCAGGAGTTTTTTTACTATGTCATTGGTTATGTTTGGAGACAGATGTGAACTTAATATTTATTTTTCAAAAAAAATAAAACTCATACCTAAGTTATATATAATAAGTATACAGAGCTAAATATGCATTATTGGGTGCAAATATTACTGCTGCTTTTTAAAAATCTTTAATTTAATTGTACTTAGCTTAGATAAAATAGATGCTGTTAGCTTAGAGTCTAAAATGGAAATCCATTTAAAAATATTCTCAAAGATATTAGAATGATTTATGAATGATTTATGAATGCATCCTTGCTTTTCTAAGTGTTTTAAACTAAGTTTAAAGAGGTCACTGTTTTGCGGCCAAGTCTGATTTAAAAGAAGTCATCTGAGGTCCATAATATTTAAGGAGACAGGAAGAAAAATGTTACAATGGCATGGCTATAACCATAAAAGCACATTTTGTCAAAGCCATGTTTTGACAAGCCCTCTTAACTGAGCAGTGAAAAGCCCTTTCTAAGGCCCTATAAGGAATCTCCAGCTGCAAGTATAAACTGAATCTGTTCAGCCTTCACAGACAGCCGAAAGGCTAAGAATCACCTAAAAAGAATCCTGAGCGATCTAAAGAACAGCATATTGTTCAAATCTTTCACAAAAAGAAAAATTAAGTTTTATAGTGCTAACTCGTGAATTGATTCTGTTAAAAAGGCATATTATGTCTACCTTGCGTAGGAGATCCAGCAGTGTTGACCTGTACAAAAACAGGCTCACTCTCCTGGTCCTCTTCCACGGCGTAGATGCTGATGTTGTAAAGCAGACCGGGGCGAAGGTCAACCAGGGTCACGGACGTCTCTGACTCTGGGAGGGTCAGCTCTGTGCTGCTGCCTTCCACTGATGGTGTGTAAACCACACGGTAGCCTGCAGGCACAAGTATACAGTTATACACAAAGCCAGGATAAGAAAAAGGATTTATATCTCAAACAAATACAAAATAAATGGTTTGTTACCAGTAATAGGAGCCTGAGGTCTGGACCAGCTGATTTGGATGGAGGTTTCTCCCACTTCATTGACAACATGCCTAGTAGGTGCGTCAGGAGCTGCCCAAAGGATGAGAGGATCATTCTTTCAAACGCACTTGGTGACTATGAGTGTAACATCACGACAGTGGAGAAGAGAGCTTCTCCTACCTGTGGTCTGTGAGGTAGTGAGGATGAGGTTGGGCTGCCCCCGACTTGGGACCTCGAAGACGCTGACGTTGTATCTGCGTCCAGGCAGGAGATTACTGATGGTGACAGAGGTGGATGTGCGAGGAACATCTGGAACACAGTCAAAAGTCAGAACTCTGTATAATAAAAACTGAATTGATCTGCAGGAAATATGGAGGCATTACGGAGGTTTCAGGGATGGTCAAAGGCTCTCACCCAGAACTTTAGGCTGGGACCCCTCCTCACTGAGCTCATACTCCACCCTGAAGCCAGAGATGGTTGTATCAGCTGATGTCCAGGATACAACAAAGCTGTTTGAGGTGATTTCTGTCACAGACTCGGAGGTGTCCAACACAGGTGGAGGTGCAGTCGTCTCTCCCTCATATGTCTCCACTTTTGAAATTAAGGAGCATGGCGTTATTTTAAATATTTCTTTAGATGTGCTGCTTTGGTGTAGCCATGTAGCTGTACAGCATACTCACAGGAGCCAAGGTTAGTAGTGAAATCAAAGCGCGTGACCTCACGGCGTCCATAGTTCTGAATGCTGATGAGCTGACCCTCATAGGTGATGCCTGGACGCAGCCCGCTAATGGTGTAGGAGTTGATGTTGCCCGGGATGGTGACCTCTCTCCAGGGAGAACGGGTGTTTTTCTGCAGATTAGCGATAACGAGAGGTTGACAAGTTTAAACCTTTTAATCTGTGAAGATAAAGAAGAGGTACTCAACAAGAACTTTTCAAAAGTGCTTAGGGAAAAAATAGAGATTTAAACATCTATATTTACTTTATAATGAGGTAAAAGAAAAGCCACCTGTGGGCAAAGACAGTTATGACTAAATAAATCAAAAGGGTGTGCAGTGGAGTCATTAATTAGCTCTGGGAAATAAACCTGTGGTCTGTATATATTGGAGACTGGGCAGCCATTCAGTGTCAGCTCTTCCATTAGGAGTATGTCAACTGGCTTTGAACTGTTAGAAAAATATAAACTTTTCAAGCAGGTTTTAGACTTTGAGTGGCTTTGCTGTCCAAGAAATACAGTCCAAACCCATAAAGCGGAAGCAAGTTTGACTTCAGTTGAAGTTCATTAACATCTCAACCTGCCTCAAGAGGTCTTTTAGGTCTTCAAAGAGAAAAAACAACAACACTGGATGTTTATCTGGGAATCTGCTAAAAACCTGTGTCTGCGTGTACAGACTGCAAAGGCAAGTAAGTTTACCCTCTAATCACTTTGTTTGTTCAACCTTCAGACTTCACCAGAGGCACTCACCCTCAAACACAAATGTATCCGCCTTTACTAAATGCTACTATTCAGCAAAATTAAAGCCCAATTTTGAGCAAAGAAATACGACTCGCTTTCATTTCTGGAGGCAATTTGTAACCGAGGGAAGCGAAAGTGAGACTCACAACTCTCCATTTCAGGATGTACTGGGTGATCTGAACAGATGAAGGGGCGTTCCACTGAATAGGGCGAGAGTCGGACTGTTTCCCAGCCTCTGTGATGATCACCTGGATTGGTCTGCGGCCATCTAAGGAGAAAAAAAAAAGATTTAGGAGAAGACATCAGGAGTAAAGGAAAGGGTGGAAGTGAGAAGATTTTTTTTCACATAACTTAACAGCATTGTGTGTAGGGAGTGTGGGTGAAAGTTGGCTACTTTTCGGTGAGTTCTGTCAGAGGGAGTCATTGCTCGGGGACAGAATCAAACCACCAGACGATGCTAAACCAGCTCAAACACCCACAGACATTTTCAAGTCAGATATAACATCTGCATACTATATTCATCATAGTTTATCTCGTCTCTGTTCCCTAGAGAACAGACAGACAGACAGACAGGTAGGGAGGTAGGTAGGTAGGTAGGTAGGTAGGTAGGTAGGTAGGTAGGTAGGTAGGTAGGTAGGTAGGTAGGTAGGTAGGTAGGTAGGTAGGTAGATAGATAGATAGATAGATAGATAGATAGATATAGGACTTCCTGATTGCGTGAGATTCATTTAGCAAGGTCAGTGTTGTTTGATTCAAGGCTCACAAAGCAGTACAAATTCCCCCAGTAAACAACTAAACAAAGGCAGGAAGTGACTGCCTTCTAAGCCCCTCTCCCTTGTTCAGCAATTCACCTTGTTCCAGCTTAGCAAGTCAACAAAACATCATTCAGCATCAGACAGACAGGGTGCCTCCAGCTTGCCAAAATTTCAACATTCGGCAGACTTTAAAGTTACGCAATAAAAAGAAACCCACAAACTCCCACTTCCCTCCACCTGTCTGGCAAGGTTAGGATTAAGTGGGAGGAAGTCAATAATTAATGGGAGTTGGTTTAGTACAGCAAACATTAACTGAGCACCAAAATCCATATAGGTCGGTGGAAAAGCTAAAAGAAAGGACATTCAGACCAATGGTTACAAATGAGAAAAGCTTTAGGATGTTCTTCAGGCTAAATTTTCTACCTGTTTGTTTACATTCTGGCTCATTTTCGACCACAGAAGTCCCTTAGATGCTGAAGAAACTATTTTGAATAAGTCGATCTGGACATGGTGGAACACCTAAAATGCCAAAACTAAGCATTCAGAATGGCAGTCCAAAAAATCAAAGGGTATCAAAAGTAGCTACGCCCATCTTTCATGTACTCTCTATGACTCTGAACATGTGGACTTTTAAAACAGAGCTGTGCATTTTTACCTTGGTAGGTCTGCTGGGGCTCGCATCTCATTTCTCCAATCCCATTGCCATAACAATAACAGCGGTAGTAGATGCCATGGATGGCTTTGTCCCACGTCTCGCCGATCTGATAGAACGTCCTGGTTTGTGGTTCTTGACACTGATCTATTGCAGAAAACGCAAGGAGACAAAAGAGTGGAGCAGATGGGACAGACGACAGCGGGGTTGTTTTTCTGAAGCTGCAGCAGTTCTCAGTATTTAGTCCCCAAAAAGCCAATCAGTAACGAGCCGTGAACGTACCAATAGCGTCACACTTCCAGTATCCACGTCCTTGTCCGAAGCAGGTGCAGTTCATCATGTAGCCTTGGTCGTGGCGCTTGGTGAATTCCTGGTTTACTTCATAGGTCAAACCATCAACTATACACTGATCTGGATGCACAGAGAAAAGACAGGAAGATGAATTCACCTTTTATTTAAACTTTCACATTATTCGCAAAGTATTTGAAGACAAAATATAAAAGGTTTTGTTAGATTTAGCCCTCTGACCTAAAAGCTGTGAGTAAGCAACACAGTTCCACTCCCCACGGCCGTTTCCCAGGCATGTGCACTGCATCATGTGACCCAAGACGTCATGGCGTTTGTCCCACTTGTCGCCCACACGGCGCATCACTCCATCACTGGTGGTGCATACCTCTTCATGAGCTAATTAAAGAAGGAAACATAAAAAAGCTATCAGTGTGTTGGTACATGTATACATTCACATGGTGCTGCGTATGTCCAGACACAGAGTTTTTCTTGGTCCACTTCAACCCAGAATTTGTATGTTACTGTTACATAACAGCCTTAATAGCACCATCACTCTCCCATGACCTCTTTAAGTGCCAATTATTTACTCCCCAATTGTCTACAAGTGAACCTTGCAACCAAATCATCATTATAGTCTGTGAGAAACGACTTGATGAGAAGAAGACAAAAAGCATTTTGTGCAATCGGAACAAAAATGGCAAAAGTATTTAAATGCCCAGCTGTGTTATATAACAATATACCAGTTCAGTACCTTCAAATGAGAAAAACAGCAAACACACTCACCAGCCATGGGACAGAATCCAAAACGCTGTTCTGAATCATAGTCGTAGGTGGTGCCACACCATCTCATGTTGTCACGGCGCCCATCGGTGGTGCAATCGGTGTAGTTGCGACCGCTGTAGAGGAAGGGAAAGTGGCACAGGGCCCCATTGGAGTTCCCACCCCGTGTTGTCACAATTGCTGGATTCAAGAAAGTACACATACAAGTTAATGCATGCTTAATTGGCTCTAACCACACAATTATTCACACAATCTTTATTATGTGAGTGGATAAACTAAAGATGCTAGACAACAGTAACTGCACATCAATTTTTGGGGCAAAGTTGCCGTTTACATCTATGTTCCTGAGTCTCACCATTCTTTTCAGTGCAGAAAGAGTACTGCTGGTCACTCTGATAGTCTGAGGTTGTAGAGCACCACAGCTGCCCATCTGAACGTCCATCTGAGGTGCAAGAGTAGTAGGTCTTCCCCATGAAGACAAAGGGGAATACACAGGGTTGGCCATCAGAGTTCCCACCGTACACCTGGTTCCTGGCCTCTGTGGGAAAAGGGGAGGGAGGGTGGGAAAAATGACTTCAGCATACCAATCAAAGAGCAACATGCAGAGCTGAATGGAACCAACAGAAAATTACAAAAGACTGCAATTTCTCTGGGATTGACTCCAAGAGCCACTTGAGCCAGCCTCAAGACTTCTGTATTAAAATACCCAATTTTATTTGCTTCTGGTACACACCCCATTCTTGACAGCTGACTCCATTGCCCAAACAGGTACAGAGCATCTGTTTGCTGCCCTGGTTTTTGATCCAGCGTTGTCCATCGTAGTAGTAGGCTCCAGAGTCGGTGCGACAGGTTCTCTCAGCGGGAAGCTCAAGCTGCCGGACTGGGGTCAACACAACTCTGGCTGTAAACACATTTTAAAAAACAACCAACGTCAGGTCTGTTAACAGCGACAAGCTCAGAGCTCTTGTTGAGCACTGGTTTCTGATTTACAAGTCTCACCTCTTCCTGAGCTGTGTCTTTCACACTTTGATTCTCCTCTGCCATTTCCTAGGCACACACACTGCAGGCGATGTCCGCTTGTGTCAGTCCTCGTCCATGTGTCTCCAATACGGTAGGACCTCCTTGTATCCTGGTCATTGCAGCGGTCTGGTTGGTGTACAACGGTGGTTAGTAGCTGCCCCTGAAGAAAAGCTTGCATTTGTGCTTGTGTATGTTTGGATTCTGCTTACTTCTTGACGTGCATGTGATGCGTCCATTCCCCTCGCCCATACAGGTGCAATCCAGCATCATCCAGCCTTGATATGGCTTCTCCCAGGTGTCTCCTACAGCATACGTGGCAGCTAAGCTATTGTCATAGCACCTTTCCCCTGCAGAAAAATAAACAAATCTTGATTTACTGAATCTGCAGAATCTAAATCACACTGGGCAATTTGTATTAGACATAAACCAAACAAAAATCAATAGCTGGAGTGAAAGATGAGCAAATCAGAGGACATGCTGTCTCACTCGCTTATCTTGTTTGACTGGACTCATGTCAAATATTTGCAGTGGTATCAAAGAGTTACGCTTCTGGGAAATGTGTGTATGTGCATCCATGTTTGTGTGTATGATGAATATATAAACTTTGATCTTTTGCAATATTTTACATTTGTCTGCTTTTCATAGTTCATTTGTGAAATTTTCTTTTCTGCCCTGCTCACCGAGAGGTTTGCATGTCCACTCTCCTTTGCCATTTCCAAGACACACACACTCCAACATGTAGGCACCGGTGTCATGAGGCCTCTGCCAAGTGTCCCCGATTTTATAAGACCTCCCACCATCGTGGCATCGATCTGTGAATGACAAAATGTGAACTTGCTGATTTCAAAGACCTCTTGTATATGCGAGATAGCACACATATACAAATTCTGGTTCAATAATTAAAACTTAATTTCAGGAATAAACTGAACCTTGCAGAGGTATTGCCATGTGTGTTATGCACTTTGACGAAGAAAAAACTACCATGCTAAGACATACCACTCCAGCACATTATGCTGTTTCAACAAGGTTAGTATTTGGTATTCTAGGAACTCACGCGCTATTGTGCAGCTGATCTTGCCGGAACCAATGCAGGTGCAGTCCCAAGTCATCCTCTCATGTAATCTCTCATAGGTTTCACCCACCTGGTATGTCCGGTCATTGTACTTATCATAACAGGATTCCTCCACTGAGAGGAAAAAACAAACAGCACAAAGTTAAAGAGGCTCTTACCGAGAAGCTGTTCTGGAGTCTTCTCTTGCTGCGTAAAAACGCACAACATCTGTGCCTTTCTCCGTGTATTCGTTGCTTTTTGTGTGTGTGTTTTGTTTTTCACTTGTCGGGATCAACACAAGAGTCGTGAAACAAGTGATAGTGCACTACAAAGACGCACTAACCTTCAGGCTTAGTTTTACACTTGATGCCTGCTGCTCCACTGCAGGTGCACACCAACGTGCTACCAAGGTAAGGTTTCTCCCACTGTTCGTTCACTCTGTATGAGCGACCGTTTTCCTCACAGCCGACTACAAATAATATATTATTAAACATTTTAACAGTAGAATGAACATTAATCTTTTTGTTTGCTTTGGCTCACATGGAAAGAAACATATCGAAATCACGTGTTTCTTTGTTGTTGTTGATTTCATTTAACACAAAACGCACTAGAAATATCTTTCTAATGCATGAAGTTACACAGTCAGGCCCCCTGAATTCAAGAATAAGTTCTTGTACCAACCTGGATTAATAGCCGATGTATCGTGAAACTCGGGATACACCTGATACTGGCCAGTTTGTCTTTTGTTCTTCTTTGGCAAGCCGTGAACTGCGCTGCTTACGCACAGCGCAAGCAGTAACCCTGTGAGCGGGCTACCCTTCATTTTATGGAACGGATATTTCAATGAAAAGCAGAAAAAACTTAGATGATGGGAAAAAAGCAATAGCAAAAAGTAAAAAAAAGCAAGTGAATTATTAAAGGGCTTGGAGAGAGCTGGTTCCTGCCCCTTATTCTCAGCTACCTCGGCTGCTCCTTCTCGGCAGTTCACTTGGCCGAATCGCAGCTGGTGCGCCAGACCTAGCAGAGGGCTGCGCGCTGGTTTTATACTGGGACCGCCACAGCAGCAGAGGAGGGGTTTAACGGGAGACTGGAAGACCCGCCCGACAAAGTGTGAGCAATACTTATAATCCTCATTTTGAAGAAAAAACATCAAGCAATGAATATA